>NC_138159.1:20125346-20167846 GCF_964199315.1 Orbicella franksi
TTGTGTTCTTTATTTCCTTTTTTGTATAGATAAATGCTGTTGTTGTTAGGACACTATTATAACAGTGCCTCACTCCATTCTGGGGTGTAAATGACTACGGGTGAACTGAACTACGAGTCCCGGGGAAACCGGAACGTTACGTTACGTTGAAAGGTCTGCAGGCTCATATCCGGAGTTGGAATAGACTTAACCCCCTGCCTCAAGGCAAAGTGTATGGGAAAAAGTACGGTACTTCAATGTTAAGGGTCGAGATCTGTACCCATGCTTGTTGTCTTTTCAATTCATGTTAGTTAATGGCGCATGCGCCGAAGGGCATGCCGTTACAGACGGGAGCTCGTCCGCTTCTTCCAAGAGAACGGGATGGATAGCCAGCCTCTTTGGGTCTTCCAAGCCGTCTACGTCAAGTAACTCGAGTCAAGAATCTGAAGAAATGTCGGAAACTGATGGAGGCGCCAAGAAAGACGAACAAGCCAAGAAGGAGGAACACATCACTGTCCCAGCAAAAGGTAAGTTCCCTCATTTGAGTGATAATTAAGTTACACGAAATTAAGCCTGCGTGGCAATGACCTCTTTCTGTCATTCAGTCAGTTGGGGCGGAGCGAAATAAAGGAGAGAGAGGCTTGGTGCTAGTAGCCTTCCTGCGCCGTGTTTCGCCCCTATTTTTTCATGCGCCATTTTTCGCGTTCCGCGCCAACTAACTGAACGCCCGGAAGAGGCTTGCGTAGCAAGCAGTCCCGTACGAATGAAGACACGTAAGGGATCCATCGCGCGCTCCATCACCCCTCTCTGCGATTTTATGCTCTCACTCCAATTTTCGCGCGATCAGGGAAGAAACTCGTCCACGGTTCGTACTTTAATTTCCAGTACTCCTCTGTGGCTAGTGTGGTTCTCCTCTTTAAATGTAGTCATTTTTCATTTATTTCACTTCCAGTTTTGAAAGAGCGACTCGACTACACGTTACGAGAAGGAAAAATGGAAAGTAACTACTGGTCTGCAGTCACGTCTCATGTGTCGTATTGGTCGTCATGTGATGTAGCACGATTTATCCTTGAGAACTGCTTGGATTCAACCCAAGCTATGGACCAATCCTAAAGTGTTCTTAGGCGTTTAAGTCAAGAGAATTAATACTTGGTGTTTGAATTGAGAGTGTAAAGATTGAAAGGAATTTTATAGGTAGAAAATCTGGGCACACAAGTGATTCTGAGATAAACGAGGCAAAATTTTAGAATGGGCTTGGGCGGGGATGGAGTAGGGGAGATGGCGTAAAATGGGAGCCAGGGGCCAGTTTCTCGAAGGTCCCGAAAAGCCGTAGCAAAATCTCAAATCTTATGACTACGGAGCTGTTTTTTCCTCCTATGCTTAATACGAACGGAGTTCCCTTCATACAAGAAATTTCAGGCGTGTACACCTCTACGTCTTTTAATACTGATTAAGGGGGTATGATACCCTAAAATATGGTGATGTTCATGAAAAATTCAATTACTTGGAAATACAAGACTTAAGACCCTTGAGGACTTGTCAAAAACATTTTGAAACGATCTTGCCGAATTTCCTTCCAGATGAGTGTGAAATTTAAGGAAAGTACACAGTGGTATAAGTTTTTCCACGTAGCAACGGCCATAGCAACGACTGTTTACTATAAGAACGTGACCAAAAATATAGATTATTTTTAACTTATATGTACGAAACTATTTAGAAAAAAACTTTTAAGACATGCACAACTCGATTGGTATAATTATTTGTGAAAAGCTTTGCCTCAAATTGCCATCACAGGCTCATTCATTTCCCTTATGAAAAGGAATATTTCCCACAACTGCGGTAACTTTTTACAAAATAGAACAACCATTGCACCCCCTCCCCCGAGATCCAATCTGCACCCCTCCCCCCGCTATTTGTGGCTCGTTAAATGCTTAATACTTCGTGTAACAAACTTTAAGTGCATTTTTCTCAAAAGTTTACTTTTGTACCGACTGACTTCGCGCCAACATTTCTACTTTGCAAGGTTTTTAAGTAGAATTCCCGAAACTTGGGCTGATCAAAGACCAATAGTGTCGTGATGTCATAAACCAAAAAAATCGTAACAATTTAAGGTCTGTCACGTGACATGAGATGATTTGTCCACTGGGTGTGGTAAAAAATAAGGTTATTTCCAAATAAAGCTGTAAAAAGCACTGAAAATAAGAGTTAACTGTCAAAACTTAGATTCATTGCACAGAAAAAAAACAGAAACTTACATGATATGCTTATTTGATAGTCAAACCTTGTTTTGTAAAAGAGCAGGAAGTGTTGGCGTCAATACTATAAAACACTACCTCAAAAGGCTGTGGCTGGTTTCCATAGCAACCATTTTGAGTAAAACTCTAGAAATTTAATTTCTCTTCTTGAGTGCAATAGCACACAATTGATCTTTCTTCAACATATTTAAACAAACTTTTTGGTCCATTCGAGGGTACCATACCACCTTAACTAAAATTGGCTCTTCGGGCCCGTAAAGTTTTCGGGGCTTTCGAGAAACGGGCCCCAGGACTGCTTCTCGACTTGAAAGGTTATTTTACCTTTGGAATCGTTGCCAGAAATTCATCTGAATCAGTGTTTCATTTTAGAAGACACTCTTATGTAAAACGGGGTCTCCGTCGCTACCGTTCTTGAGTGTTGTCACCCAATTTTCTACGCGTCACGAAACTCTTCCTCGAGAAGCATTTCGTGACGACTCGAACAACGACCGTGAAGTAAACTGGAAGCTGAAAGAAACCGTTAAATCTTTCATGGTAAGCCTGAATAAGAATGAAAGTTTACGTCTGTTTAGAGATAGAGAAATCTTTATTTAATAAGTGTTAGTAGGGCCAACGCAGCTGTTGCTTGGGGCAGTCACGCAACGCGCACTTGTTACGTGACAACGCCAAATGATGCTACGAGAGCAATTTTTATAAAGAAGCTTTTTTATTGAGAGTTTTGACTGGGAAACATTTATTCGGAGGTTATCAATTGAAAAAAATATCTCTTTTATGGAAAAGTTTATTATGAAGGTCAATTAAATGACTACCTGCAGGAGCCCATTACCCATTACCCAATGGGCTCCTGCTACCTGCAAGAATACGTTGTTGTTGAAAATATATTCTTGGTTGTTTTGTTTTCACGTAAAAGTAACCGTTTTTATAGACCAGCAAGTGTGATCGAAATATTTCTTACAAGAGACGACTTAAGGGAAGGAATTCCTCACCCTGCGCCTTATTGCAGCGAGAATCCAATTTGAATTCAATATTTTGGAAACGAAAAAACGAAACAAGAGGATGGAATCAGCGATAAGTGAACAAATTACAGCGTTGTGAAATAAATCTTCGTGTTGGTTATGTGAAACACGATCGTCTTGTTGCGTGTAGCGTGCGGATTCGCGAGGAGAACTTCCACGCGTGCGTGAATCCAAAAATAACTCGGGTTCGCACAAGGGTTCCTCCTCTTATTTCATACTCTCTTGTCGATAACCAGTACAAATTCTATCAAAACAGATTATTTATAAATCCTAACAAGAAATAAATAGGTCTTGGTTTTAATGTCAATACCCAACCAGTGCTGGAAAGCCATTGACGAATGGCTGGGTGTATTTTTCTTAGCTGTACAGACTCCAAGATTGATTCAATAAATATATTGTACACAATGTTCGTTTGGTTTTAATAAATCCCTCGCTGATGTTCTGCAATCTCGTTTCCAGCTCTTTTTTTTCTTCCACGCATAAAAGAAGGGACGAGATTGGACTGGACAGAGATGACGTCAGGATGATACGTGTGCTTGAAATCGAGGCTCGCGTTTTCAGTCAGCCTTGCTTGGTAATGATTGCATCCAATGATATTTTGTCTTGTCCTAAATTCGACATTCGGCTGAAGATTTTCGTCTCTGTTGTCTTGAGCAAAGCATTACCGTGAACTGTACAGACTTGTGTTTGAGTTCTGGCTTAGAAGCTTTTTTTATTGCGCCATTTTTCTTCAGAGCAAGGAACCTCATGGAACTTTTCTTTCTGAAAATTCTTTCCGACCAGAACACAGTGAAACCATTTGAACGAAGCTCTTGAATTAGCATTGTATCCGCCTTATGGCTCTTCTGTTGAAACACAAGCAAAGATCATTACTGATTGTGTTGATCTTCGTAAATGTTTTAGGCTAATTGAGTCTACGGGCGTGATAACAAGTTATAATATCAAACTGTTATCGAAAACTGAACCGGTTGTATAATAGCTTAAAGTTTGGACGTTTCTAAGCTATGGGTAAGATGTTTGCGGTCGATGTGTCAAGAACATATCTTTTCAATGTAAAAAGTACACTACGTAATTAAAGAATGAACAACAAGACTTGGATTTGGCAGAAAAAGGAACAATTTTCACAATTTGAAGAACGGGAAAGTCTTAACACACCAGACGAAATCAAATATTGGGTGAGCGTTTTATTTCGTTGATTTTGCTCTCCCAGATTGCGGCAGAGTACAAAACTTACCTTTTGGGTGTAACGCAGATATTGCGTTTCAGCCTGCCTCTCGCGATAAATGGCCAATTAGATATATTATAACTTTATCTTTACCCGCTTAATAATTTTCCTGCTTCCTCGATGTACACTGATCTTTCATTGCCTTCAAAACTTTTTGATTGAAAAAAAAAAAATTTTTAGAAGTACTTACCATAGTGGTATAGACTTTTCCAGCTTTATTGATAGCAACAAATAATCCTGACTGAACGTTTTTTATTCTTATAACACTTGTGCCACACGACTGAAGCTCAAACAGACCTGAAATAGAATTTGCGAAGGATAATGATATTAATTTCAAGGAAAATTACTCGATTAAGTACGAAGAAAGGATAGAGGCTAGTGTCGTGTCCGTTGCCAAGTTCGGAGAACGGTTTCGTAAACAACAGGCAATGAAAACTGTGAGAAAATCGTGAATTAAACCAGCCCTAGTGAGTCAATTAATTATTATTATTATTATTATTATTATTTCACGGGCAGGATGGGTTAGGCAAGATAGCAGTGATACAGGTGTCAAGGCTAAGCTGGCATTCGATTTGATCCTCAACTTTGACCAAATTTCCGTGAAATTTTTATGTACATGGACTTTACTTACACAGCAAAGAGATTCATTCAGTTCAAGTCAAAGATCTGGAAACACTCTTAAAACAATTGTAAATGGACCCGATTGTCGCAGGCCTGCTAATATTAGCCTCCCACGCAGACAAAAGTATTGCGTGAATGCCTTTGCTGAATACAAGATATGGTGACTACAATAGCAGACGTCTGAGCGTAGGATGCAATGATCAATACTCTTAATGATCAGCAGTATATTGCACAGCGCATGAAATTAAAATTTTCCAGTCGGCCGAAATGGCTGATATGTCTCGCTAAGGAACTTAAGAAGCATGTCGCTCACGTGCTGAAAACCTCACGATTTGGTACAGCCTCTTTACGCAGTTTAATCCGTTGCTTTTTTGACTCGACTCCAGAAGTCCAGTCCGAAAGCCAAAGAAAAGTGAGGGAACACGGTTAGATTTGGGCAAGAGACAATCCCTTGGTTTGGGAACCACCTGCAATGGACTAGCATCCGGCCCAGTGGGGAGTAGCGATAAACCTCCAATGCTACAGAAAACAAGAGTTAGAGGGCCTTTATGTGTGCTGTCTAATAGCTGAGAATTGGTTTAATTTTTCGCTGTCAGCTGAGAAGTGATATTTGTACTTTAAGTGATTGAGATCCAAGGTCTGCGAAATTTACTAACAGTTGAGAAATGGCCTGAAATTTGAACTGATAGCAGTGAAAAATCCCCGAAACTTTAGCAGATAACTAAGATTCTAGTACCCTTTGAGTTAGGCAACAACTAAGTTTCCCAACGGTCATGACCATCTACAATATAAATTCATATCATGAATTATTTCTTACATCTGCTAGTTTGTCGGCAGTAGGTGTTATTCACTCCATGTAGTGTACCATTGGATAATACTGCAAGATGAAATCCCAGTTTACTCCACAAGCGCGCCATTCGTCGATGTGTTGGCGGGGCATGTGGATCACAGTTTCCTCGTGTAGTTAGTTTATATAGTCTCAATCCATTACCGTTTCCTCGTAGCTTTCCTCTCGCCTTAGCACCGGACAGTCTTGTCGTTGTAATAAACGCTATTATACATAAAAGTATCTGGCAGAATGACGAAAGCTTAGGATTAGTAAAAATGTCTTGGAGACAGTTGGTGTCGCTTACATGCATATCTTTTGGAGATGCCGTAACCACTGTATTTCCATGCAACCACAGCGTTATGACGTCATTCACGATCGGGACGTTTCTAAAGAGGTGACGTTAGCTTGTTAATTTCATTGCTTATCATGTTAAAAAAAAAGGTCTTTCCGCTGCTTTCTAGTTAATCAGGAAGCGCATACACTGACTTAGATTTCTTGAAATTTGAAAGGATGTGACGTTGCTATATTATTGATGCACGCACGTGGAAAACCAACAAAAAGCATAGAGCGCGCTTTAAACAACGTTTTTTTGGCTTCCAAAGCTTCTCAGCAAACTGTACTGAAATCATTGGTACCTTTTCCGTACATCTAGTGGTACATGCCATAAAGGCAAAGAAATCTAAAGGTTCTTTTTCTTTTTTCACTTATAGAGGTCAAGAGAGCGGTCAGCTCCAATTTTCGTCATTGATTGTGTTGATGAACTAGAGTTCCGTTACAATCAATATAACTCAAGTTGTGCTAACAAGTGCGATACAAAATGCTATACAATGACAAAACTTCTCAAACAACAAAGAACTCTTAGAGTTTTCGAAAGAAACTACAATAATAATTAACTGTCATTTCATTTATTTCTAAAAAAAAAAGTTTATCGCAATAATCAAAACTTGTGGGAAAACTTGCTGAAGTATGATTTTTTTTTGGGGGGGGGGAAGCTGGTTCTAAGTATTTTGTCTGAAAGAAAGTTTCAACGAGCAATATCCCTGGTGAATGTTAAATTTTACTCTCTAATTTTTTTCTGCCGTTCCGTTGTTGAGCATTACATAGCTAATCCACAAAAAAGAAATTTTGAAAATCCAAATACGGAATATTTTTCTCTGTGGCCCTGAAATGTTATATAAGAAGCTAAACATAATGTTATGAGCGTTTCTTTCACGGCTTTATATTGTAGAATTGTGTGCTCCGGTGAAGGAGGGGTGATCCCTCAATTATTTTAGCCTTTGAAATGACGAAGCAGTTATATTCTAATAATACTGAGAGACACACGCGCCTTTTTGTTTTAAAAATATTGGAACATTGGCTTGAGAGCAATACTCGAAAACTTCCGTTTGATCTCACTGCACTTGATGAAAAGCATTTCTTGCTTCGCGCACTTGTCAGCAATATTGAAATTCCACAGTCCATCACTGACTTTTTTTAACAGTGATATTATTCGCCAATTGAACTTAAACTTTCCTCTTATTATTACAGTCATGAAATAATTATTGATTAAAAGTTCTGCAGTTTAAAGTAACTTACCATTTTCCACTCCATTTGGTTTTTTTGAGACCTGAACAAGTTGAATTCTTGTCGTTGTTTCCGAGATCGTCTCTCTAAGCTTGCCCGGACAAACGGCCTTCGTCAAGTCGCCCCCGATTTGCTTTATACCAGGCCATTACCTCATTCGGGTGTGTAACTCCACTTTTGTTATTTCACTACATGAAATAAAAGAAAGCATTTAAAAAATTTTTGTTTTTTTGTATGCATACTTTCAACTTCCCCGGGGAAGCTTACACTTGACGTGTTTTTGCGGTGTTTTCCTTTTAAAAGCTCATAAAGAACACACGAAATATTTCATTTTGCCGAAAATTTCAAAGCGATTCTGTCATTGTACTTTAGCTCTTTAGTCTGTGAAATAAAAGGCTTTTTGTTGTTCGACGCGAAATTTCACGGTCGATAGAGTTCGTAAAGACATCAGTCTTGGCTGTGTTCACAAGGCCGCTGTGTTTACAAACATCAACACAGCAGAGAATAATTTCAACTTTGTCAATCCATAGAAAATAGTCAAATCAGCCTTTGAACATTGCACCAAAATCCAGTCACAACAATATACAAAACTTCGTTACATTGTAAGGAGAAAATAAGCAAGTAGGACAGATAACTAATTACCACTATTATAAGTCTATTAGCGATAGCGACAATCCTTGAATACATACGTAAATTTTATCCACTTCCTATCTCCACATACTCGGTGCATTACAAATTTTCAAGTCCTTATCTCTGCAATCCACTTACGGAAAGAACTCTTATTTTTCGTAACAGCTATGCTCATAAAAGATGAGATGATCAAAGCATTCCATAACAGTCCGATTAGAAAAACCCCGTCAACAGACTTCAAGCCAGTAAGCCTTTGAGTGACCGCTTTTCGCGACTTACTTGCACATTTCCAGCAGTGAAGTGTTTTGGAAATGACGACAAACGCGCTAAATCCGCACCAATAAAAGCTCTCCGGAAACCGATGATGACAATATAACGTTTCTGCGGTAAACAAATTATTGGTTTTTCCATTATTGATATTAACGGATTAAACACGCAGCTTGCTGTGTTATTGCCGACGTTGTTTGATGTTGCACAATAGTAGCGGTTTTTAATGGTGGTTAACACGAGGCAGGTCTGGTGAAGTGTTAATTTCGGGGTAAAGCTATTGCACAAGCACAGCCTTTGTCGGTATTCTGTAAAAGCGGAGGGTCTTTGAGCATTTCAATTACGATATTGTTTAGTTCTCAAGCTAAGTTGCTTCTTTATAAGCAAATACCAGTCTGATCTTCAAGTACGAAAACAAAATCATTCTTAACATAAAATACAGCCAAGTTGCACTTATTCAACAATTGATAAAAGCTGAGAAGAATCCTTTTTAACTTCAGACAGTTCTAATGAATGATGAGCTTAATGCAATTATACTAAACGGCTATAATAGGCAAATACCGCTGCCGTTTAAGACCACGCAATATGACCTAAGGTCAGTAAATATATATGTTATTTACTTTTAAATAACTCGCTGTTTTGGAAGGAAAGTACATCTTAAAAGTCGAATAACCACTGCCTGACAAAAATTTAGGAAGTGAGGATATAACTATCGGATTCTGTGATAACTATATTTTTATGTTTTAGTGGTACAGTTCTTTAGACGAACTACCATATGCAAAATAAAGTAAAAGAATTTTGGCTATCTTTCAACCTTTTCCTAAGCCGGAAATTCATTTCTTTTTTTCAGACTCACTCTTCACAAAGGATATTTTGTAGTTTTACAGTAAATATAACAATCGTAACCAAATCCGTGTTTCAACTGTATAATAATGTATATAAGACTGTTTTTCGTCCTTTCATCAACATAACATTTTTTTTTAACATAACATAACAAGACAGTTTTTTCTGTCATAAACGACCCCTTTTGCGACAACTGAATTTTGGGTTGGAGTAAGTTATCCTTAGCAATCTACCGCATAATTAAGTAAAACTTCAATTTTTGAAACAGCAACGATCGAGGAGAAAGTACTCATTTCATGCAACATCTACAAGCCGGCAAAATCAAACACTTACTGCGCGAAAAAAAAAAAAAACAAAAAAAACAATAGCATTTCCCGATAATTTTTATGTAAACGATCCTAGGGTGAAAAGATAAATTTCTTAACTTAAAAAAAAAGAAAATTCTAATTAACTTAGTGCCCTCAGCAAACCCACGCATGTCAAAAAATTGTTTTACTTACCCCCGGAAAGAAACGGTTAGAGGAAAAGAAATTCCCACAATATTTCCTACAATGTTAATGTTTATCAGTTATCCGATCATTGAGCTACAGGCTGTTAAACTAATCGTCTTGGGTGGTCAGTTTAAAATATCGAAAGCGAGATATTTTCTTAGCCATGTTATTTTATCTTGGTAATAATAAATTCAGTTGTTCCCGCGATCTTGAAAATAGAACTCTGCTCCAGTTTCTTATCACCGCGGGGTAGTGCACCTCTTCAACTTGACCTTGCTTGCCATGAAAGATAAATTGTAGTATAATTTTATTTTCTTGCCTCGTTACATGCTGACAGAAACTCAGTGAGCCGATGTGGTCTTTCTCTTGCTTCTCTTGCTATTTTCCAAGTTTAGGGATAGAAATATCCGTTTTATGAAAAACTTACAACAGCAGTTAATTTGCGGCTGATAACGTAACAGGAAATGACAACACGCACTGGGCAAACGTGCGAATTCCGTACGTCGCACCACAATTGCTCTGTGCGAACTTCCCTTCACTCTCGAGTATAACCAAGCTTATTTTCGGCGACACAACTTTTGCACTGAGTTTCAGGAACAGTAAAGAAACGCTGAGAAATGTTCGTGTGGAATAACTAAGCTTCGGTTCGAACCGAGGCTAAATTATTCCACGCAAAAATTCCTGAGCGTTTTGGGGACTTGGATGTTGGAAGTTGAAGATTGGGTTTTGAAACAATAAGCCAAGGAAACTTTTCGCATCGCGAATTTTAGAATAATTTTAAGTTATGGAAAATAAATGCTGTTTATAGCATTCCTATACAGACTAAACACTCGACCCCGCCTGCTGGGAAAGCCACGGTTAGTCCGTAACCGTGTCCATATAATAGCAAACGTATATGTGCTGGTGGGGTTTATCTCTGAAACCAATGTTTGTCACTGGTGCAGTAGGATAATTAAGATTTTCTGTTGATAAGCTTGATGAATTTTATCGAAAGAACCAGCTGGGAATTGAATTGAAAACCCAATTACGAAGAACCACGGTTTGTGCGGACTTGAACCTCAGGGTACAGGGAACGTTAACAAGACTGAACCAGCCATTTGACTGGTAAAGATATAAACTGTGTTTTGCCAAGTATAAATAGCTAACGATGACAATGAATTTTCGGAACTAAACGGGAAGAGCTAAACCGGGATTACTTCGTACGTATTTCTATCACGTCTGCGCTAAAATATTTTCGTCCTCGATGCTAAGAACTAAAAATAGAACGTATTGAAGCTCTCGGGCGATATTAACGAGCTCTGAACAAAGTACTTACCATCACATAACCTTTAAAAAATGCGTTTTTTACAAATGTAACATACCTCGATTTCGACAGACAGTAACATCGGTGATCAATCAGGTTCAGCCATTAATGGCACGGAGAAGAAATATCAACCTCTTCAATTTATTTTTGCATCAAAAATGGGTCTATATGCCAAACATATGTTCAGCTTCAATCAAGAGCTCATTAAAACGGAAGCCGAAAAATGATTTATTTCCTTCGCCCGTTACGTATCTCACGTAAGCGTGATTATTCCACTCATGCGCGGGCCACCATATGAAAAACAAATCTGACAGGTTTGACAACAATTTTTAAAACATGATCTGCGGGCGATTTTGGATCGAATGTAATTGCTTATAATAGCACGCGACTTCAGTAACAATGCTGTTCTTACAAATTGTACAACAGCTTGAGTATAACTGTTATGAAACATATATTACGGTTCATTATCTCGCCTAGCATATGGATCTCATTTGCAGCGACAAGGCCACATATCATTGTCTCTTCTGAAGATAAAAACGGTATGTCTGCATTACTTTACTGACCATGGAATCTCATTCTCTTGTCAGCCCGTGATGACCAATTTAGTCTCCGCAGAGTTAACTAGACCAACTTGAAAGAATTATAAGACTATGACACTACGAATAGAAATCTCAACAAGGTTTTGATAAAAGTAAGTTCCGATAAGTTCATTGAAGGACTATTTTGGGGTCGTCTCCTTGTTTTCTCGACAGTAGCAATGCCATGGGTAAGTATTGAGCTATGCTCAACAAATAAGTTAATTAGAAACAGTTTTTTGAATTGCAAGTTTAGTAACGTTATGAACTTCACGTTCTGTTTTTCCTCTTTTCTGGGGTTAGTTCGCAAGCTGTAGTTCCGGTTCAGAACGTCCAAGTTTTCCACAGTTTCTTAGAAGAACTAGAGATAAAAGTTTTGAGAGGTTCATTTCAGATACCAAAGAGGTTTAAATAGAATAAAACGTTGTGATAGCTATAATCCAAAGAAAGCGTTTTGTTTATCTCTTTCACCTGAATTTCCTCCAACAGAAAAAAATAACTGAATTGATAACTTCAACTGGGCGTCATTAGGGAAACTTCTTTTATTAAAATAATAACTCAATTAAAGCCTGGATGTTTCTAATATAATCACAGATTTCACTGAGTAAAATTCACTTCTACGATTTCATTATTAATTTTCACTTGACGGTGCACAAAAATTAAAAAGCATACAAAAACGACAGAAAACCCACAAGAAATATGGAACACTGTATATTCCGTCAAAAAATGGTTCAGCCCTCGACCAAAATGTAAGGTCAACGCGTTCCCAACTAATCGTGGTTTACTTAGCTGTGAGAATGTTGTTTTACATCAAGACAATGTTGCCACTGTTCTGTAGTGACTCGGCTTTTATTTTCATGAGTGTTGGTTAAAAGCTGTTCATTTTCAGACTTTTCACCCTGGTGTCACTTTTTCACAGATCTCCCACAAACCCGCGTTCGCAGGAGAGCTAAATTGTCTTGTAACTGATCCGAGATGTACATCGAGATCAAAATATGTTTGCTGCAGTGGAAAGCTTGGCTGATAAAGTACGATAAATTCAATGTTGTTTATTTGTCAGTTTGCAGTACTCTAGCGCAGGTGGAAAAAATATTCGTAGAAGTCAGTTGTTTGACAATTTTAAAACCCAATCATATGGGATATGACTGTTATTATTTTGTATCTTAACACAATTGATCGAAATTAATTGGGTGGCTGCCAAAGTGTTCAGTAAACAATTCATCAGTTGTGTTTTGAAGTTTTGCTATTTTAAGGACTTTATACACGATTCCACATCGAGTTTTTTCGGTTGTCAAACAACTGTTGCGCTCCCGGAAAATGTGCAATTTACACTGAGACGCAACTCAAAGAATTATTTCAACGTCCTCAAATTTTTCCTCAATGTAGCATCAATATCCACGCTATGGTATTAGCAAACATTGGTTCTGAAGGCAATCTAAGTGCACTTCATCAAAACCCTGCATGATGGAAAAAGCAGCGACACAGCGGCTTTGCGAATAGCTGTTGTTTATCAGTCAATGGCGGCTTGTTTAAATCAATCTTTAGCGACTTAAGCCATCGTTATTTCTTCGTGTATCTCGCTCCTTGTTAAAAGAGTATCATTCAAACACCTACTTCCGAAACTACTCCATTTTCAATATAAGAGTGTTTTATCACTATTTCGTTAACTGTATCTTCACTAACCTTCAATCACATGTCTCCACTAGCTGGCCACACAGCGTAGACTTAGCATTGAGCAAATTCTAAGATTCCTTTGAAACTGAATGCTTCAGATGGCCGACGGGGACCCTAACTGTCAAAACGAATAAAAAATGACCTTAATTCTTAGCGGTTACCCCTTTTCGGGGGAGAAGTGTTGAAAATTAGATGATTGTCTGGTGGCCGTAATGACCCGTTTGGTTTAGCTGTTGGCTTTGGGAAACCTGTTAAGGGAAATAAATAAGGCAATTGAGGGCTAGGGATGGAGAACTCCATTGGCGTATGGAACACATTTTGATTCTCAAGCATTTTAATGATCAAAACTTAAACAGTTTTGCCTTTAGGTCTGTCCGAGTTAGACAGTACGGGTCGTTCAGCTCAGCGTGAAATGTCAAAAGGCATGCTGTTTGTGAGAAAAGCAATCTCCATCTCTCCCGGCGAAAGCAACGACATCTTTTGTTAAGGAAGAAACGTCCAGCAGAGAGATAAACTGACCAGTGAGATGGCTAATTTGGAATTGTCAATTGAGGATTGCTTCGACAAGTGTGTTCTATGATTGTTTTAATTGATTCTGCGTTACCCAGACGTGTAGAATGTGCCCTCAGACCTACGTCATCTATTGTTACTTAATCGTTCTTCCAAACCTAGTATGACAGGTTAAATCATTCTTTTTTATTAACTCAATTTCCATTCCTCTCCGAAGAAGGTCATTTTCCTCAGCCCAATATCGATTTCGCGATCTCGTGATTTCTCATTTGCGGTCGCGTGAATTGATGTTACATGTTTATCGGCTGCAAACGAAGTGATCAGTTTGACTCGGTCATCAATTGTACTGTGGCTATTTGTATGTTATTCATTATTTCTAATTAAATTAACGTCGTCAATCGAGGGAGGCTTGCAAAAAGCGTACACTCATTCTTACGGAGCCCTTGTAAATAGGGCTCTATTGAAGAAGAGAGGTCCCAACAACTAGTGCTTTGGTGCAAGTGAAGAGCGAAATGTGCTGCCGCGGCCCAATGTGTAGGCAATTTAAGGCTTCTTTCTCAGTGCTATTTCGTTCTGTTCTAGCGGCCTACCTTATTACTTATCCACAACTCGGTTGACGAAATGCCTCGACCTTGAGCAGATAGAAAGTAAAACTGGTCGATGACCCCAGCGATTCACCATTAACCGAACGACTCTTAACATTATCACAGAATAACCAAGGTTTCTTTTCTTTTTTCACCGCAATCCCATGAATGGTTTTAATTCGCGGCAAAAAGACACACTCTGGAAAGTACATTGAAATCAAATGTGTCAGGTGTGAGGTAATCACTTAGGAGGAAATTAATCAATTAACTAATGGATGCTTTGCTTGTTTTACAGACACAGAGTGTGTTACGGGCTCGGTTATAAAGAAGCCAGTTATGGGGATTGTTCGATTTCAAATCTCTTCATTTGCAGATATTCTCTTTTTATTTAGTCGATAATGAATGAGGTGGTTCCAAAAACTTTCGCAGCATGAAATCAGAAGTTGATTCACTTTAATTGATAATTTGGACAGACAGACTGACCTTATGAACTCTTTGTCTCAGGAGTTTACAAACGACTAGCGTGACTTAATGATCAGAGCATGCCACTCACATTGCGTGACCTTCGGTGGAAAGCTTTTCGTCACGAGACACTTCAGTAAAATGGTATTACGTTTCAAATTTGGTCCAAAATACTTTTAAATCAAACTTTAACTCAAATCCAAAACTACCTGAATTTAGAATCAGAAATAAAATAAAAATTTCATACATTTCTCTGATCTCCGTGAGTATTTGACCCATGAGTCGGAAATTGAAAAACACAGTCTACAATCTTCATACGAATGCAATTCTTTCAGTTGAGACTTTTTATAAGAAATCGAACATTAATGAAATTATCAGATTCTGATAGAAACACTGTTTCATTGCATCGGTGTGTAAACTCATGCCCAGTCTCCTGTACATTGTGAACAAAATTCTTAGACAGGGAGGATGACGGGAAGAAACGAGCGGCTTTCCCGTCATCCCACGCGTCGTACAATTTTCTGGTAAAAGGCAAACTAAGACGAGTCAAAAGGTGGCTTATTAGGGTCGTCACGCAGCGAGTTGCGTGAAGGACGACCCTTTTTACGGCTGCGAAGGAGACTAAGTAAAAGCAGGATATTTAATTACCGAATTTATAATATGGGCCCCTGCTATAAACCAGTTTGACTAATGAAATGATAGTGAGGAATGTAAAACACTCCAAAAGGAGAAAATTTTGCAAACTGATTATCAGTCTCTCAGGCAACCACACTTTAATAAATTCCAAGAAACCATCATTTTATGAATGGAATATTTGCTTTCCCCGGTGAAGTTTTTCTCTTGGCCAGCTTTGCCTCCGAATTCTAATATGTGGAGCTCGAGTTGACAGGCTGCTGGTACAAGGTCGCCCAGCTTTAATATTAGCTCAGAACTATCAAAAATACAAACTATAAGCTTAGCGAGCGATTGAGTAATTGCATTCATGATCCAGTTTTAAACCAGTCTCTTAAAATAGGTCCAGTTAGGAGTTGAGATTTATAAAATCTAAATTATCCAGTGTTATAGTATACGATTCATCTCAGTTTCCATACCTTCAACAGATACTATGCGAAGGTTCCTGGGGAATTCGACCTGTCGAAAATGCTTCTGAAACACGTGTGCTTCGTCCTCTCGTCTCTATGACGTGCCGCTTTAAAGAAATCAAATAGAATTGAAAACTTTAGTTGTATATGAAGGAAAGCAGTCCAGTGTGCCGGATATAAGATCTCGCCTGGCACCAAGATACGGACATCTAGTGGTTCACCATACAGGAAATTAAACTTTTTGATTTAAAAATTATCACTTCCTCACGACTTCTCGATACTTCTTCGCCACACGGACTAAATAAGTCCTTGGCTTCAAGCGCCTACCCATGTTCTTCGAATCTCAAATTTCAACTGAGATACTTCAGTAATGAAGCTTTTGCAATTAAACCTTCAACCATTAGGCAAGGGTTAATGTCCATCACCAAACATCAGATTAGAGTTAGTTAAAACCCTTGACCGACAAAAAGCTTTTTTTCTTTCTGTTTTTGTGTTTTCGGCCATCATCTGTAAACTGACCACCCCATGAAGATCTATTGATGTAATGCCGGTATTGCAATAAGATAAGGCATACAATTGGTTGTACAATTGATAACATCATGAAATAATGATTTTTTTTTTCCTTCCACGCTCGATCACTTGTTCCTTTATATTTTTTTCTTTTTTCTAAGTTCAGTCTTTGATGGGTTTCCTGCCCTTTATCAAGCTAACTTAATTAACGAGATCATTTCCTAATCCAATTGTGTTAATCCTCTCTATTGTGCTAAATAGATGCTTTGATGTTCTTCGTTGAAATACACAACTTTAAAACTTGCATATTAGTTAACATCTTGTTCGATATTGATAAACTTGAAAAAACCAACGTAATCTACTGTCACGCAAAAGCCATTTTCTTTTCATGTCACGTCCCCTTCTGATCAAAAAGAACTTTCTTAAAATTTGTTAAAATGAAAGAAACATACCCGTACCCTTAAAGTACCCTTGAATGCTTAATTCAATTAGTCATGAGCTTGCCATTTCGTGACTTGAGGTGACAGAAAACGGAAGCTGTATTTTACAGCTTTTCCTGTCGGCAGACTGTGTGATTCCGACACTTCGCGTGCGTTTGTGCATGTGGTCGTGCTGTTTTGACCACTTTTCAACTATTTTCCGGGTTTTTGTCTGTTAAACATCGTCTCAAGAGATCTCTAGTACTTTTCAGAAGTAATCTTGTTTTATTCTATTGAGTGTCTCTGATTTAATATCCTGATGCGGGCCGGGGGAGTAAGGTTGGAACAAGTTATTAAGAGGTTTTTTAAGTTAAGACATTATCGCTTAACAAGATGGATAACTACCAAGGAGGTAAAATTTTAGAGAACAAGATTAGGGAGAGATTAACACTTTAAAATCTCCTTTTCTGAGTTGTTGTTTTCTTAAGTGTTACAGCCAAACAAAGAAAGAGAAGTTAGTTAAGAAGGGAAGAAAATTAAAGCGTCGAAAGTTTACAAGTTTTGATTTTTCGAAGCCTCAATTTCAATTTCATTTTTTTAAATTCAGTTTGCCGTTTTTTTCCCTCCCGCCAAGCTAACTGCCCCTGGGTCTCCGAGGGTGAATTATTGCATATTGCTGTCTCTGTCGTCCCGTTGACCCGCGGTAGCCTGAGTACCAGGCCTTAGCGCGGTCATAATGTCTAACAAGTCTACATAAAACTCTCTTCGTCCTCGTCGAGGTTAAAGACCGTGGAATATCTGCACTCGTTTTGCATGTTATGGTTACTCAATAAATTCTCAAATGGACGCAAACTGTATTGTACTTTTCCTCTTTATTCATTTTCAACGGAACCGTTACAAATTAAATTACACAATAATAATCTTTTAAGCCGCAATTTAAATCAATATTGTTAAAGCTGAACTATCTTGAGAGCCGGTGTGTGCACTCGCCGACCCGGCGTTAAATTAAATGAAGAATACAAAAGCAAAAACCGACACAACGTAGGATGATTTTTTGAAGGTGTACTATATTTCGGCTGGCCAAACCAGCCTTCTTCAGAGACTCTATCCGTAAGGCCAGGGAAACTTTTTTAATTCGAAAAGGCAGAACAATTGATCCTAATGGTCTGAATATCCACGAAGAAACATATTAATTGTTTCCATTTGTTTTCTTTTGTTATGTTCTTTTATCATGTTATTTTATTTTACCGTATGCTTACCTTTAATTTACACCATCAATTACTTTTGCGTATTTCCGGTATTACGTAAATATCGGCTACATAAAAACACGTACCAATGTAAAATTTTCCATTGTACCTGAAGAAGGCTGGTTTGGCCAGCCGAAATATAATACACCTTCAAAAAATCATCCTACTTTGTGTCGGGTTTTGCTTTTGTATTCTTCATTTTATATGTAAAGCCGATTAGATCACTATTGATCCAACGTATACCAGCTGGATCATCGTTCCGGTTGCTTGCTTAAACATTTTATAGTCATTTTAAATTAAATAATCTTGCATTCTTTCGGGACGCACCTATATTAAATCGCAGCGAAAGCATTTAGTTTCCATTCAAGTACGTATCTCGCATTGTATCGGCCATCGATAAAAGCAACTAAATCGTTCATTTGCCGAATGTGGACGAAACACGAGGGAGAAGAAAATCGGCGCGTGGAAACTGGAGACAAGGTCATGAATTTCTTGCCCCCCAGTTCCCATGGGACGATTTCAACACTCTTCTTGAATTTTTCTTCGTTTACTGCGACGCAGAAAAGCATGCAATTTAAACCTGTTCGCTGCAATATAAGGTCAATTGAATCCTGAGGCGTCTTAGTTCTTACATCTGAGCTATTTACAAAGATTAGAAGTGATCAATATGTTATTATCTTTATTCATGTGGCATATCTTCGGGTCCACTCCCTCGCCGTTTTGTCGTGTTCTTCCCGGTTAGAGACATACTGAGCAGCTATGCTTCCAACTAAAGGATCCGCTGAAATACCCAAAAACAACAATAATATTTGAACAAACTTATATTTTAAGAAGGAGTATGAGTTCATGCAACGTATAAATTTAACTGAATTAAGTTCAGGAAAAATGATGTAATTCTATACTTATATACTTCTATATACACTTGTGTACTTATAAACTGATATTTAACAATTAGATTATGAGCTCGAGTTTTCTATCTCGTGATAGTTGACGAGGGCACAGCCCTAGTCATCTATCACGCATAGAATTCGAGAGCGAATAATCTAATTGTTTTACTTCCTACTGGTCGTTCAAAACTTTATCCTCTTCACAGACACTTTGAAAACACAAAGAATCGGTCGCCCGTTCCTCTTGATTTTAATCGTTACAGTAAAATAAAAAGTTCAATTACCTGGATTGCAGTCCGTCAGAAGCGAACATACTGAAAGAAGAACTTTAGAGATGGTAAGAGCTGGGCTCCAGTTATCTTTTAAAATATCCAGACAGATCACACCCTGTAACAAAACCAAGAAACAACATCAGTTTATTTTCACACACCAAGGGTTATAAAAATATGTATTGTATAACTGATAAAATTAGCAGCAGATATTTATCATTACGACTTATCACAATCGAGTGCTGTCAAAAACTGAATTCCTATTTTAATTTGTACCTCTTGACTAAATTTAATCTGTCGCGCGACTGATTGACCCAACACACAAAACAAAACTACACTGTGACTCACTGCATACCAGAAATTCAACATTTCCTTTTGGCGATATTGAGAAGGATACCACGATGTTGATCTTCAGGCTAACAATTTTTTCCAAAGATCAGAGAAAGATCGAGAATTTAGACACAAATGAGAAAGGATAACACATTGGTGTTTATACTGTCTCGAAGATGATCAGATTGTGGCGAAATAAACACTGTGTCATTTTACCATTGAACTGTCAAATGCGTGGTCTAAAATTATGCTTTGTATTTACAGAATCAGCGACAGTATTCTAAACTGTTCTCGACTTTTTTCTTGCTCTTACAGCTCAAACCATGGCTTCAAACTGTCCATGTTCCTTTATTGCAAGTATTCTCTCGGTTAGCCCTGTTTTCTCCCGACATTATCGTTAAATCTTATTTAGATTAACTGACGAGGTTTTTTAAACGAATTAAATTATTTACGTTACAGTTATTTATGTCTAGCTCAGTAAGTCTGAACTGTCTGAAATACATTAACCTCTGGTGTGTATTTTAGGAATGCGTTGGACGATTTTTTATTTGTATGAAAACTGCACAAGACAAATAAGTGGGTTCGTTCTTCTTACGTTTCTGCTTATGCTTATGTTTATGTCTCGGCTGTTTTCACTTGTGTTTATGCTTATCCCCTAGTGAAAACCAACCTTAAGGTTCTATTACAGTCATTTTTATTTATTTATTTTTTGTCAGCAGAAATCCATTAATCACTTTGCTGTTGTGCTGAAGTGTCGATTAAGCCTTTCCACACAAATATCACGTAAAATCGCCTAAATATCGATCTTTCCGGAAGTCTCAAAAAATACATAAATATCTCAAAAAAGTTTTCTTAATATCTCGAAAAACCCTCTAACTATCTCTTATTTTTGTTTTAAAAACTTAAACCGATTTTCAATCACTTGGGCTAAAACTTTCACACTTTTCTAGCAGTAGTAGGAGTTGAGGATGTCACCAACATCCGCCATTTTGGAAATTTGCTGCTTTAGCACATTTAGTAATTAATTAATTAAATTTGTATTAATACATCTGTAGACCTGGCTGTCTGCCCTTTTTAACTCTCTAGTTATTTCAGGTAGCCCGGTCCCCAACTCTATTAATATAAGACCTTCTAAAAATATATATTTTTGTTAATCCAAGGGGAAATAAAGCTTCTTGTTGTTGTTGTAATACATTTTTCAAGTGGGAAATCGCTGAACTAGATTATTCCTGGCATAGAACTGAGCATTGTTTCAGTAAAATTGACTTATTAGTGTTGTTCCATTGTTATCTCTTTTTACAATCAACCGACCATATCAGCAGCGTTATATAACAAGCCCTGACTGTTTCTGACGTGACTTTAGAGAGTTAAGAAATAAGTGACTCTGATGACCCAACTAAAAACAACAATTGGATGGTGTTGAAGTAATTTTCACCGTGTGGAGCCAGCCTGCAGGCATTAAAGCCTCATATCACGCACACCGCTTCTTGCAGAAATGGTTATTAGCACCGAGCACACGGCTAGTGCAGTTTTTGTCGCTTTTTGGCTAGTTTTGCCGTTTAGAGAAAGAAAGAATCTTATATCAAGGCACGTGTTTTATACGTTTAGTTAAAAACGTATTAATTATATTGTATTTACAAATTTTTAACACACATTATATTCTTTTCAAAATCTCAGCCTCGAGTTTATTCTTAAAATATTTTTAAAATTTCGCAAATTTGAGCCTCGATATTCTTATAAAACATATTTTTATAAAAAGTAAAGAGTGTATAGTTTGAAACGTTCGTCTTCCAAAGGTCAGAATTCGCCCGCGTGCGAACGATTTCCCCGGGTCGAGTTCATTTGCGAGTCCTTCGATAGTCTTATAGTAAAATTTCAAATAATCATTATCATTATTTTTTTTTTTCGTATTGTGAGTAGCTAACTTACCTGGCTATTGACATTACAGTGATAAATTCTTGTACGAAAAGTAACCTGAAGAAAAACGTAAACAAAATTTTATTCTCATCAAAATATACTTCAAACCCTTGCCCGGCATTAAATAAAAGCCATGATTACTGAGCTTAATTTAAGGAAAGTCGTTTGAATAAATTGAAACCTAAGTTTTTTTTCTGTGCCGAAAACAGTGCATTTTTATTAAGAAACATTGGAAATAACTAGCTAGCTTTCAGAATTTTCCTCTTGTATTGATAAATAAATTATTCTTAGTTTTCACTAAACCAAGAGATATGCAATTGAATGTTTTTAAAATGAGATAAACGTCATAAATTTCAAAATGTCACAGTAAATGAAATTACACGCGTTGTTCACAGAAGTCAGTTACTTTTGTCTCATCTCGGCACGAAAAAAAACTTGTGCCGTAACCCTGGTTCGAGTTGAGTTTAGAAAAAACTTCTGGAATCACGATTAAAAATACTCCAAACCCTTTCGTGAAAGAGTGCTTTTATCAGACATAATTTGAATACCTAAATCCGTATAAGCTAATATTTTCTTTCTTACCTTTGGTGGTTTAAACGGATAATCCGTTGGAAAATGAATATCAAGGAAAAAGACTCCCCCTTCGTATACTGATTTCGGGGGACCAAGGATTGTTGAGTTCCATTCGTAAAGATTGTCACCTTTTGGTCCAGCGCTGCGAAAAGCAAAAAAATAAAGATATCAATTACGAGGCAAGCGGCAACAAGCAATCATCAGGTATTTTAATAATCTTCAACTAGTAACCACAATGAAGTCTGACAGCAAAGATAAGAGGCAAATGTTCCCCACGTTTCCTGCAAAAATGGTGGAATTTTTGCTTTGCTTTTCCTGTTTCATGAATGTTTTTGTTCTCGTTACGTGCACCTCTCACTAAGTGAAGAGAAATCAAGTTTTTGATGTTTGTTTGGGTTGACGCTTTCCGATAGTTTAAGAACCTGTTTGTAAACATCTGGAAATCTCGGTAAAAGAGATGACCCGACCGACCTTTCAATACACACGACTACGTTAGTTCCGCGGATTATACCTAAGCGATATCCGACACAAACTGTTTCCACCTTAAAATTGTGGATCAGTTTAATGTCCATCTTTTGGATGAAGTGGAAAATAATCTTATGTTACTAGAGGACGTAATGGCTTTAAATATAAAGCTGTAAAATACAAAGATTACAACGACAAACCACCGTTCAGTTGCTCTCCGGTAACACAATAATTAGGGCTGAATCATCCCCAAATGATGTCAAACGTTGGTGTCAACTTATACAGCATAATAAACAGTACCATATGCATGAAAGTACTGCTCAGTAGTTTTAATTTGAACGGCCGCGCTAGGGTTTTATCTACAAACTTAAAAGTTAGAACCACCTTGTACAGCATAATAAACAGTACCACATGAAAGTACCGCTCAATAGCTTTCATTTGAATGGTCACACACAAGGGTTTCATCCACAGACTTTAAAGTTAGAACCACCTTGTACAGCATCATAAACAGTACCACATGAAAGTACTGCTCAATAGCTTTCATTTGAATGGTCACACGCTAAGGCATCTTCAGTCATAAAACTTTATAGAACCAACTAGTACAACACTCCCATATGCCGGAAGTACTGCTCGATAACTGTTCACTTGATTTAAATGGTCACACACTAGTGTTTCATCGACAGAAAACCACAGTTATTATACACCGCTTGTCTCTGGGAGTGTTTCATGAAAGAAAGAGCTGTATCCTCGGAAAATCGCCAAGGCCACACTTTGATGAATTGCAGATTTAACACCTGTCGAGATCACTTTCCGTGCATGACACTTGTACACAAATTTCAGTCAAATGCATAGGCCTCGTTAAAAGTTCATTGGTCAGTTTGTCACCTCAGTTTTAAGCAGACAGTCAACCAAACAAAGAAACCTGAGTATTTCAGAAAGGGGACCTTTTCTGAAAACCAGATTATTACAAAGAAAGTTATAGAAGTATGAGAATTTCTAGGTTCAAATCGCCTTGAACTAACAACATTCAGTAAAGTTGAGTTTCAGTTTTTATTAATTTAATATGCTGTATGTTTTTCAGAGCAATGGTTATATTGAACAAGCTGTCAACTGACCCATTCAACGGTGAAAGGAGAATCGTGTGGTGAATAATTTTTTTTTTTTTAAATTTTTGGCTCAAATGGGAAAATTGCAGATTTTCATCATTTAAAGGCATTTGTGATAAAATTGGTTATATCATGGTGCACATTCGCCAGATTTCGTAGCCACGACTCCGAGCAGCGAGAACGAC
This sequence comes from Orbicella franksi, assembly GCF_964199315.1. Classification (NCBI taxonomy): domain Eukaryota; kingdom Metazoa; phylum Cnidaria; class Anthozoa; order Scleractinia; family Merulinidae; genus Orbicella; species Orbicella franksi. The sequence goes on from NC_138159.1 coordinate 20,149,164, forward strand.
GTACGTCGTTGAAAGGTACTATGCAATGGCCAGTTGTTATGTCAACTCGTGTCGGAACGACCCAGTTGATACGAGGCAGGTGTTAACATCATCTTTGCATAAATTATGAACAAATCTAGATCGCGAACCTCTGCGTCTGCGAACCGGCAGCCCGTGTCGAGAAATACGGAGCGATATCTACCTCGTAAGAAGTCCTGATACGACCTAATTCTTCTGTGATATAACACCTGAAATAAGCAGTGGAGGATAGAACAGTTTCCCTCATATAGTCAAGCAGTCTAAAAATATACAATGAGCCGCGGCGCATAATTAGTTTTGGCTTTGGAAACAAAGCCTTCGTACACTTTAAAATACCTTCCTTAAATGACCTTATCACTCGAGAATAATTGACTCAATCCGCTTTTCCTAAATTTTGAAGAATTTTTCTGGGTCCGAAGTTTTGTTTTTGCAAAGAAATTGAGAAATTGCGCCGTCGCGCGAGCTTTTGATGGAAGTTTCAAAATCCTCTATTCACGAAACAAAAACCGCAATTCCATTGTTTTCCAAACAAGAGGTTGAAGGGCTGGCGTCTTGTGTGTTGGGAGCAAATTACCTGCAGTTTGGAGGTGGTTCCAGCGTGATTTCAGCTAATTCTCTCTGAATTCTGGAAATAGAAATACAACCATGTATCAAAGGGGGAAAGTTGCTTGAGTCTAATTTTCTGGCCGAAGAACTGATAGTTCCAATTTTCAACTGTTTAAGACAAACAAAGATAAGGCCTTCCGTCAATATCAGCAACACAAACATTTCCCAGCCGTGTTACTAATCTCGCGCTTGCTTTCGCCAAATCAAAGCTCCCTTTCTCAATTTGATCACATCAGGCGATTTTCGCCAACATTCCCTCAAGATCGATGCAATTTTTAGCGCATTCGGGCAAATTTTCAATGCAAGCGGGCTTCGCAAAGTTAACATGCAAATTACAGATCAAATTGAGCATCAAGTGAACACGAACTAGTCGTTACAATTCAATACACGCTACAACGATCCGTGAGACGAGTCTACCTGCAAGCGCGGCTACAGTGCCAGCACGGTGTAAAGAACTTTTCCTTTACAATGCGGCGTTGGATATTCATGGTAGAAGTAATGAGATTATGTTCCCGTGGTCTACCTTTTAACAGCAGTTGATAGTGGCTTGGCAGATCTCGAGGTTCCCCCTTTCTTAAGATCTCTCTTCAAGGTCGGTACTCGTGTCTCTTCTTGGTCAGCTGTAGGTCGGCTTTCTTGCTCAGATGACCGCCCAGACATCGAGATAAAACCTGTATTCAATACACACACACCACCATAAAGAATTCCCACTGAAACTTTACACTGAACTGAATTATCAAAGGTTTGGCGAGTCCATATCACAAGGTAGTACTAAGGAGGCCGCCATTAACATACTAGCAAATAGAAACCATTTCAAACGCGGGTTTGAACCTCAGTTAAAGGGAAAATCAGTCCGTCCTGATCGAAGGATAGTTTTAAAGAATAATCGCCCGACTTTGCCTCAAAAATACGGCACTTTAACAATGAGAGGAGGTGAAGTACAAACATGGCTGCCATCCAGATGTCGTTGCGGTTAACTCCCAGGCCATTGAAACGACCGAGCGAACGCTTGCATTAAACCCGAAAGTACATCAAAACACTCACTATGAATTAAACTGTTTCTCTAGGTGGTTTTGCGACTTGTTCGGCGTGGTATAAGAGCGAGAGAAGAGTTTTAAGTTTGAGACCTTGGCCCACCCGTCATGTAAGGCGTCACAAATGGCCGTCTGTGCAGAGGATGTTTAGTATTTCCGCCTGTCAACACGACGTCACCAATTAATTAATGAAATAGCGCGAGGGGACTAATTTAGTTCAGAGAAATCGCTCTCTAGAACCAATCGATTTAATTGCACAGGATTTATCAGTCGAACCAAGGATAAAACTTGTTACTTTCAACTTCATTTTCGAGGTCTTGTCAACTGATTAACAGATAAAAGCTTCGGACGCAATCTCAAAACAAACTTACTCCTTATGCATCATGCATGTACAGGTTTAGACATTTTAACAGTCAAATGGATCTTAATGCTAAGAGGATAAACTACATCACATTTTCCTGGTTTAAAGCACCGTGTCTGTTGGCCGTATATGCCCGGCAATACCTGTTCTTATGTTTGAAGTGGAAAATGATATCTATCAATCTGCACAGTCAGTTTCTTGGCAAGCACTAATCATGACTTGTACCCAGAGTTTTAGCGAATAATCCTAAGGCAAATATCAGATAATTTTGTGACTCGAGGCGATGCTATCGTTTCCATAAAGACAGTAAATATTGCTTTTAAGGCCTGCTCGTTCGAGAAAGAACATGAAGTTTATTTTGCTCTGACTCTCTGTAGACATTTCAATATTTAATTTACGAAGGGGATGTTTTTTGTTCAAACACCTGTCAGAAAATGAAAACACGAATAAGTTAAAGAACAGAAACTGCAAGTAACTTGATAATCTGTGGATATTTAGTTTCGTGCTCGGTCGCCATACGATTACCAACACATTTCAATACATTTGAATACATTATATCATTAACTGCAAAATAACTATTATCAAAAGTCTATAACCTACTTATTGACTTTCCGTCCTCGCCAGCAAAACTAAGTAACGTAACACAAAATATTTGGAAAGGCTACTTTTAAATCAAGTGTTATTGGCCTGCTCTGTAGCTTCGACCGTTCTTATTTTAGGACAAAATGTTCCTCGCAGGTTTTTGTATAAAACTATTCCATCGATGCCCTCATTAACTCCCCCGCTCAACTGGGTTCTTCAAGAGTTTCACTTTTTAAATTGACTTTCGCATACACTATATAGTGTTATAAAGCGTTTTGTTCCCAGCCATTTCCTTCCACAAGACAACACACGAAACACTTCCCAAGATCACTTAACAACAATATTGTTCCCCTAAGCGAAGTTGAACAATTAGAAGTCCGGAAACCAAGTTGGCTAGCAACGGCCGGGCTTTCTATTTTTATTTTACAAGAAAAGTGCAACTGATGCCAAAATTAACTGTTCATTATATTTTTATATGGTTGTATTCTACGAGCAAAGCAACAAAACAAGATTAAACACCTTTCTTGCAACTGTCAACAAGCTTTTTGGTATTTGATTAATGTTGATTTATTGTGCATTACTTACTAGATTATTTGAATAAATGCACTTTCTAAATAAAACACTAACATTTTGTAAAAGCAAGAAGCATGCTTTTGTTAGATTATTTACAACCACGAAATTTAGTTTAAGAATGAAATTAGGTCCCATTATTGTATTACCTGCATTATCTACGCTTTTGTTGAACAAAAGTGAAACATAACTTTCAATTTCTACCATGAAAGGGGTTTTTGTTTACCTTTTGTTTAGTCTTGTTTACTCAATTGTTGGTCACGTCAAGCCGGCATATAGTATTCGATTTCAAAACGCTTTGCATTTTGTTTAATGCGGAGCGTTCTGACAGCGCAAAATATTGTCTTAATCTTTTATGCAGTCGGCAATACCTCGAGCAGTTGCTCAATGAATTATTTCTGAGTACGGGTGTACATACAATAAAACCATTCAAAAAGCTGATATTAATTCTTTGTTCAAACGACGTCCTTAGCGATAGAGAAATCAATATTACTGCATGTCATTAATTTTTCATGAGCACTGCAAGGCAGAAATTTGCATACAAGTCTTCAAAATCCTAGCTGTTCAATACAGTTTTCTCTGCAATGTTGTTTTTCTTCTGAGTGGTATTATTCAAGACTATAAAACACTAATCTTGTAATTAATAGTTCATTATCTGGCTAATCGGAAAAATAGATTCTTTCTATCAAGCTCCCTTGGGAATTTTCGTGCCTTGTCAAGCATAAAGATTTATCGAAGCGTAAAAACTTTAATAGCACTTCACACAAAGGCAAACATATTGTTTAACTCGGTGCAATATGCGTATTGTTCAAAAGGTTATTAACGGCTATATACAACAACAGAACTACAAAACAGCTCTAACACTGCTATTTGTTACAGTTAGAAAGAACTGAATATTGCTTTCACCAAGAGGTCGAACGGTTAGAAATAAGCTGATATAGACCGCTCTTACAATACCGGCTGAAAAGCCGTTTTATAAGAGAGATTGGATAAGTTGAGGTCGACAAGTAATCTTGTTTCATATCATGTTCCAACATTTGACAATTGTACTCTCAATTATATTTGCCACGTGAGTAAAACCTGAACTCGTAAATTTGACAAATACAGAACTGAAAGCAGTTAACCGCGTTAATTTCAGAATAACTCGGATGTCTGGAATTTTTAAGCGATTCCGGTTCGAAAACCGCAGATACGAAAGTTGGTCAAAGTTTGTCAAACCTGACCTTATTATGTTTATATATCATCCCTGTAAAACGCAAAGCAATCTACATTGACACAAAAAAAATTTAAATAAAATGAACGATCTTACTTTTATTTACATTTCCAATAATAACCTCGGAAATGCAACTTCAGAACAATTCGCGAAACCAGCGTAAGTGTTATAACGAGCAGACCCACAGAAAATCTTCGCAGTGTTTCAGGTTTCAAGGGAAATTTAGGAATGTAAATTCTTACGCGGTGAGGTTGGTAAACCGCATTTGAGTCAAACTTCACAACACAGTAAATAACTTCTGTTTTATCGCATTTTACATCCGCTGACGACGCTACTGTCAATGAAATGATTCGAGTTTCCAGTTGTGTATCGACGTTGTTTTCTGGAGAACAAACAAAGTTCTTGTGGCCGTTATTGTGTTCACCCTACAGGATGTCAATCAACGAAACAAGTGCATTGTTATATTCCCCTGGGAGACATCGGCAGCTGTTCATGATACTCGACCTCACTCAATAGCGCACCACACACGCGCTGTGACTGGTTGGTTGCTTCGTTGTGTCGATAGCCGGTAAATTGGTATTATGACGCAAACCATTGATAACTTAATGACGTCTCTATGACAGGCGGAGACCACTGACAATGCTTTGCGCGCTGGCTTTCAGGCTTGGCAGCTGTTGAATCTGTGTCCGGTAGATGCTCCTGCTTCAGTCTACGCTAGCTTTAAACCTTTGATAATCTTCACACGTCCCCCAAAACAGCCTTTTTTTACGCCTGAAGTATCGACCATCATCTAGCGAGTACGTGAGTATAGTTTGTGTTGATATATTTTCAATGATTTGCTCATACGTAACCGCGGAGTAAGAAGCGTTCCTTCGTGTTGGGGCCGACACGTTCTTTCAAGCACGACTAGTTCCTTTAAAGAGGCGTTCAGTCCGGTTTAAACGCAAAGAGACCGTGTATTTACCAGCGGAAATTGTTCTTCGTCTAAAAGGAGCATTATTGGTGATAATTTGATACTCGTGTGGCTCACAAGTTTCTCGTACGCAGAGGAAAATAGGAAGCGTTCTTATTCCGGTAGACCAGGCCGCCATGTTAAATGTGTCACTGCCCTCTAATCAAATCTCTCATAAAGTTGTCACGTGCTGTTTTTCAACTCTCCTGTCCTGCGGTGAGAAATGTTCGCCCAAAATAAGGTGTCTATTTGCCGTCCAAATGTTAGGATCACGAAAGCCGCTTTGAATTCTCTTGCCGGTAGACAGAAGGCCGTGATCGCGCGAGACGGGCTGCTATGACCCGGAGCTGTTTAATCAGTGTACATTTGCTACCATATAGGGCAGCGTCCAGATCTCGTGATTCGTCGCGTGAATTTCCACGGTCTCTTCATCGTGCTGGTCATGTCAAACCACAGCGCACTGAGTTCCTCATCTGATGGCGAGAGGAGAACCCCTCAGGATAACTGTGACGGCAAGCGAGCCGCTCGCAGCCGGGGTGCCAGCCCCCGGCCCCTGAAATCAGCTTCAACATCTGCTAAGAGGTAGGTAAATCCTTGACACCGCGGATTTCGCGTAATTTGCACAGGCGAGTATAGGTGGAGGGGCCGAAAGCTGACAATGATGTGACTAGTTGATCTCTAATTTGCATGTTAACTTCTAGACGTTCCCCACTTATTGTAATTTTAGGGAAAAGACGAAAGAATTGCCTTACTTTGAACAAAGGAAGCAAACAGACCATCTTCAACTGTCAGAGTATGTAATTCTTCAAAATTCAGGGCCGTCCGCGACGGGTAAAGATGTTGGGGTATATCGGCTCATTAGCATATTCAGCTTTCGCGGTTGTCTTTGTATTACATGTTACAAGTAATCTTTGCGGTACTGTATTTCAGAATTCAGCGAGAACTGGCCGAGATCGCTTTGGATCCTCCACCAAATTGCAGGTAATATTTCCTCATCCTTCGACCTCAAATAAGAGACCAGACTCCTGAATCTCTTGTTTGGACTGAAAACAATAGATCTACACGGTTTTGTTTCCTGAATTATGCTAGGTTGCCACAAAGCCTTGATCATTACTATATTGAACAACACGACTGGTCCTCTGGCAAAACACGATTTCCTATCCAGCTTAAAAAAACAGCGGGAATTCTCATCAAATATGCCCCCGATTAGGAAATTTCTGCCAACAAGATAGACGCGTAAGGATAAATTATTTATTTTAAGTGGTAAAGACATTTACTATAAAGCCACGTGGGATTTGAATGTGCAAAGAGCCTTTGTTTTGTTAACTTCAACTAGATATGCTAAGCCTGGCTGCGCACGGTTTGTTCCTTGACAACTGTTTGTCATAATAAACTCCTTTTTCTGGCGACAGAGGTTAAAATATCGTATTCGACTTCTATCCTTTTCCACAGTCAAGCTGTTGTATTCGTCTTTAGTAATTTTTGAAATGCTGTAATTGATACATTAGATATTTCAAGGACTGAACATTTCGCGAGACCTCGTTGTTCGGCAAAATGCTTGATTTATCGTCTCCCAATCTTGATATATGGTATGTAAATGCACAATTTCACCTGCCGTGCAATAATATTTCGTATCCAAGTCTTCAAGCAAAACACGGTTTCTCAACTCGGTCATTTCATTAAAACATTACCCAAGCAAAAGTCGACATAAGTTCAATTTGATAACGGGGATTTCTTGTCGTTTATTGTAGCTAGTTCTTCAATATTTTTTTATGGCGTTTTGGAAACGCAATATTTGCCTAATCGTCTGAAATTTTGCTAATTGCAGAGGTCCATACTACTTAACATCACTGGAGCTGCTAAGTGTTCCATTAAGTTTGGCAAAGAGCAAATTCAAACAACACAAGACCGCCTATCTTAGTAAACGTATGCTAACATTAGAGAACCGTTTGGCAAAGAATCTCGTTAAGTTATTAAAATATTGTCCGAGTAAGCTGCACTTTGCTTTGATCAGGCTGTAATTAGCCTTGTCCAGCCAGTATAGATAACAGCACGCGGTCTCCATCTTACATGTTTTATATTTTGATCATTTCATTTCAGTCGTGGGAAAATTTACATAAACAAATAAAACTAGTTGTAGTCAAATTGTGAGTTCTCGTGGGTGTAAATAATATGTCATTCAAGACAAAAACATTTACATTGTGCTTGTATTACTGTTTACAACTTCAAACGGTTTTTACTCGATGAATCTGCATTGTACAATATTGTGTTATTAATGAGGTTAAGGCGGTCTATATTGACCCTATATTGTTCCAAAATGATGCCGCGGTTTTCTACATTATTTATAAATTCTTTAATGTGCTAAGTCAGTGTGCAATGCCCTGATCAAAACCACCTATGATTCTCTGATTAAAATGCCATTTACGAGACTTCAAGGAACACTTGAGGTATTAAGAATTTGCAAAAGATATTTCCTTTCCACTTCGCAAGCGATATATTAAGGACCAACATTAAACGTTTTACGGTACACAGACTAAGTAATCTGTACAATACACTAGAGATAAATGTTTTTGTCAATGTAACAGGCTTTATGAAGCAACGTGTTAACGAGTAGTGTTCAAATTGCGCCATAAATCTCTGCAATCCGGTGAATTTTTGACAAAAAATCAAAAAGGCATAGATCTGAACCAAAAAATTTCGGATGCACTGAAGAAGGACAGAGTAGGTTTTAATGATTATTAATTAAACTGTGAGGAATTTTCTGAGCAGCGTAAATTGGATTTATCTCTACTAACTAATTTAATCGTCCCAGCTATATATAGCACTTTGACTAATCCTTTTTGTTAAGTTTCTTCCGAAAAGTCCTTACTGTAAATTTATGAAATTTTTCAACGACAAGCCTTGCTTTTCAGAAAGCCACGTAAGCTTCGTTAATAAGGTTTCATTATTATTATTTTTTTATATAACATAGGAAAGGGCTGCTAAAAATTGTCAGCACGCGCGAGCGGTCCGGAATAAAGATATCTGTGCCTTTCGTTAGCCAATCAGTTTGCACGATTCATTTCATCTTGACCGCACGTTGAGCGAAAAGAAGAAAATAATATAGTTCACCGGATATAATTTTTGACAATTTTAAGCTGGCGGCAAAATGTTCTTAATTTATTCTACGGTATTAATGTCATCTGTCTAAAGTTACGCATAACGACACAAAAGTAATTTTTCTTCTAAATATTTATCTGTGCCAGAAAAACTGAGATTTTCTTTTAACGAAGACCCAATCAGACAGACAAAGATTTTTGATACAGATTTCTACCTTAAAAATACCCTGTAACGTACAAATATTTTATAAACAATCGGTCATTCGGCCTGCGAAAAGACCGATAATTATGCACGAAAACATTTTTAACCACATTAAATAATTTAACAAGGCTTTTAATGAAAAAGGCTACAAGCAGCAAGCGGTAAACCGATGAAGTTTATTTCTCTTATCACGGTTAACCTCTCGTCTGTTTTATTTCCTCAGCGCTGGACCCAAAGGTGACAATCTTTACGAATGGAACTCGACAATCCTTGGTCCTCCGAAATCAGTGTACGAAGGAGGAGTCTTTTTCCTTGATATCCATTTTCCAACGGATTATCCTTTTAAACCCCCAAAGGTAAGAAAGTCACTATTTCTTAATTTTACTTCAGTGTTTCACTAAATTGTAAACTGGTCTTATATTTGAAAAAAAGCTACTAATTAGGTGTTTAAGTCTTGGTAAGAAAGTGTAATGTTTGTACCCATTTATTTCATTTATGAAAATTACTCGTTTCTGGAATGTAAATATGCAGACATTTCCCAGCGTTTACGAAAGTGAAAAGTGAAAATGCTCTTGACCTCAAAAAGCAGCTATTAGATGAGCTTGAGAGCTCTCAGGATATAAATAATTCGTGAATTTGTGCCAAATGATTTGTAATTAGTACAAAGGCTATGAACCCTTTCGCGTCACTCGACAATCATTAATAAAGGATCTAATATAAGTCTCAACATTTTGTTTTTAATTTATAACGTTTATTTAATATTCCTTTTAATCTGACAAAAGCACTTTTATAGTGGGCAAAAAAGAATTGTTGATCTGCTGCGCTTTCTCCGCAAACCCTTTCGAAATTGAATTCGAAAACTCTCAGACAAAAACTATTTTCGGGGTTATTTATAAACAGCGACCTGTGTACATATTTAGCGCTTCGAGTCATGTCTACAGAATAATGAAATGTCAAAGGGTGACTCGAAAATACAAAAAAAACCCGCAATAATATCATTAACTTGATAAGCTTTAGCACGGTGTTGATTAGCAAATGTTTCCGGTAATAATGTGAAAAAGATGATAAGGATTCCGTCTGCATGCCACAAAGTTAAACCTTGTTCCGGCTCACGCGTTCTGGTGAAGAAGATGATCTCCTGGCCATTCTATTTTCCCGTTCTCTAGTTCGTCTTTAGATTTTCGCTTCGTGTATTAAATCTTCTTTCTGGAAGAAGAACTTTAAAACTTAACCCACATTAAGACCCCTTCCACGCTTCGCCGGAGGAATCTGGAAACGCAGCTTTATTTCTACGGTTAGGCCTACCGTCCACACTAATCCATCATGAAAACGGAGCTTTTTCGAAAATGCTCTTCAAACCGCCGAGGAATTTTAAAACGCCGGCTTTGCGTTTTCGCATGAACGGAAAACATTTTGAAAACGGAGCTTTTCGAAAACGATGATTATATTGTCTCGATGTATCTCTAAATTCTCTTAAATGACATAAGAATTTCTTTTTTCTTCACTAAAGAGAATTGCTTTTGGGGCTCAAAGGGTTAAAGGGGATCGTTGTTTGCAGCTCTAAGAGTGTTCCGTGTTGTTTTTGTTGACAGGTATCTTTCCGCACCAGAATATACCACTGTAACATCAACAGCCAGGTCAGTGAATTATATTTGAGCGTAGTTTTCGATTCAGCGCCATTCGTACGTTGGTTCGATCGTACGTTCGTCTTTTCGTTTTTTTGTTCATTCATTCTTTCATCCTTTATGTACATACATCTGGTCGTGGGACGTATCTTCCTTCGTACCGTTGATCGTTCCTTAGGTCGCTCTTTCGTTTGTTGCACGTTCGTACGCTCGTATGATGCTGATGTTAACAGGCTGCCTGGCTCCGCTAGCCCCTATGGTTATTTCAGGCAGCTAGTACTCTAATTTTTACTTTTAATATTTTCATTCAACATTGTAATTTTTTTAGCAAGATTGAGTACAAATAAAGATTGATTGATTGATTGATTGATTGATCGATCGATCGATCGATCGTACGTAGGTAGGTATCCGCACTTTCCTTCGTTCGTCCATTCAATTCTGAATTTCCTCCGACACTCGATTAAACAGTAATTGCCCTATACAACACTTCAATCTTCTTTTGATTGAGTTCTTCTTGAAAAATGTTTGGCTTCATATAAATGGTTTCCAAATTTTTTCAGCCGGCGAAAGACTCTGAATTAGGGATCGATTGCCAATAGCATTCTTGTATCATTTTCAGGGCGTGGTCTGTTTGGACATTCTTAAAGACAGTTGGAGTCCAGCTCTTACCATTTCCAAAGTTCTCCTCTCCGTTTGTTCACTTCTCACCGACTGTAATCCAGGTAAAATGAACTCAAAACGTAATTATTTTCAGGGGTTGGGTAGCAGTTCTCGTAAGGTCTCGTATGAATGGCTTGTTATCCTTTGAGAGGACAATAGAACAAACAACAGAAACAATGCCCCTAGCCCCAAAACAATAACAGCTGCTAACAAGCAAAAGAATTACAAGCTTATGAAGGCTGCTACACTTCTGTACTTTCGCAAAGCCGAGTTTAACCACGAGAATCATGAATTATTTATCGAATTTGAGGTAAATATCTTCGTAGCTTATTGTCCCCAGGTGGATAATTTTTTTTAGGCCAAGTTCTCACTAGCGACGTAACGACAGAAACATATGCCGTTATGTTTGCAGTGTGAACGTCTTGACTCAATGACATATGTAATAGCAACATAACGGCATGAACATAACGACATAAGGTTACGTCGCTAGTGTGAGCCAAGCCTTATACTTAAAGCCTATGAAAAGGAAATATACACCTGTAACAAGTGCGTGACCATCATTGACCCAGGATGAAACACTTGTCAGTGATTCGGGCTGTGCTCTCCAGCTTAGCGATGCTTAGAAGATTTTTGTTTATATATTTATTTTATCTGTCGTTTAGCCGATCCTTTGGTTGGTAGCATCGCAACACAGTATGTCAATGACAGAGAAGAGCACGATAGAATAGCCAGGGAGTGGACAAAAAGATACGCCACATGACAACAGAACAACGCCACAGAAATCTAGCATTTATCGTCATCATCATTATCATTATTATAACATCATAGTACATTCGCATGTTGCTTACAGATCCCATCACCATGGTGACTAATCTTGTATCCAGACTCCACCCATTGGCGTTGACCGTGGGAGATATGGGTACGAAATTATAAAAGAGCAGCCTAAATGAAATGAAATTACAATATTTATATATTTTTGCGTTATTTTTGCTTTAAGTAATCTCTGTGAACGGGATTCTGCCTCTTGGTTTCGCGAGAATCGATTCAAATGTCAATGGTTGGTACAAAACGTTCGCCGAAAACTAAAGAAGTTTCATTAATTAAGCTTATATAGAAATGTCGTCAGTTTACTGAAACTGTTTCTGCCTCTTCTAGATAAAATTATGTTTTCGTAGGTCAAGAACAAAGTTTAATTTCTTCGCTACAAAACCACGGCTTAAATGAATCTTGAGATACCATATTTCTTTCCATTTTCTTTCCTATGAAAAAGGCAACCCTGTCCCCAGAGCCTTCTCGTCGACGATTTTTACGAAGACCCTGGGAACGAGGTTGATTAGTTAGATATCAATCTTTTTGTCTTGTATTTTGAGTACGATTACTGAGAAAATATATGTATATAATTTGTTACGAAATATATTAAGGGGCTCTGTCACGATATCTAAAGGGTTTTTTTTTTTTTTCTTAACAAAAAAAACTTTAACGGGACGAGTGAGACAGGATACGAGAATCACGTATTCCGTTGCGTAAATTTGTCACGAGGCACTCGTTTATATCTTCTTGAGGTACTCGTGCAACGTTTCTAAACTAAAAGTTACTGAAATCATGGTAAACTGTAGTTGTGTTAGATATATTAGCAGAGAACTCTCTACTACCAATTCGAGAGAGGCTGGGCACGACCCAAGCGTGCAAGGTTGTCTGGGACAGTTTGGGTAGATAAAAAGATGGCGTCTGTTGACACATTTGTTATGTTCTAAGATAAATACCGAACTGGCTGAGCCAACGAACTGTCGTGTTCTCAATTGTATAGAGACTTTGGAGAAAAAAAAAGAGAGCCACAGCATTTTCAGATTCAGTTAAGAGGACGAGCTTCAGTTTGGAGGCCGTAATTATAACACGAACTTTTGATCAGATTGTTATGTTCTTCCGCCATCTTGACTTCTCCAACATCTACTTCAACAATCCCAAGAACTATCGCGCCCCCAATAAAGCTCAGAACGTGCATGGTCGTTTATATCTAGAGTAAGGATCAATAAAATAGTCTTAGGTCCAAATGAAGTTGTAATAAATGTATATAATAAACTAATGACTGATAATTAAGAAACGGAGAATGGTTATTTAAAATTAAAAAAGAAAAACTTAGCAACCACCCGAAGTCTCGTTATCTTTAATGAATACTCGCTGATTTCGACGCAGTTATAAACTGTGGTTAGCAAAGCGGATGAAGTTAGAATTAATCCGAAATCGCTTTTGGGGTGCAATGCGAGGCGTTAATAAACAGTACCACATGAAAATACTGCTCACTGAATAGCTTTCATTTGAATGGTCACACACTAGGGTGTCATCCACAGACATAAAAGTTAGAACCACTATGTACAGCATAATAAACAGTACCTCATGAAAGTACTGCTCAACAGCTTTCATTTGAATGGTCACACACTTAGGTTTCATCCACAGGCTTAACAGTTAGAACCACTTTCTACAGCATAATATACAGTACCACATGAAAGTACTGCTCAATAGCTTTCATTTGAATGGTCACACACTAGGGTTTCGTCCACAGAAGTAAAAGTTAGAGCCACCTTGCGCAGCATAGTAAACAGTGCCACATGAAAGTACTGCTCAATAGCTTTCATTTGAATGATCACACACTAGAGTTTCATCCACAGACTTAAAAGTTAGAACCACCTTGTACAGCATAATATACAGTACCCATGAAAGTACTGCTCAATAGCTTTCATTTGAATGGTCACACACTAGAGTTTCATCCTCAGACTTACAAGTTAGAACCACCTTGCACAGCATAATAAACAGTGCCACATGAAAGTACTGCTCAATAGCTTTCATTTGAATGGGCACAAGGTTTCATTCACAGACTTAGACGCGAGAAAGAAAAAATACTTGATAGCTTCCTGCAACACTGATTTTATTTACAGAAAACTTATCTGTAAGCGTCTTTTTATAGCGATCACTTAGTATAAGTGACTGGCGATTTCCCGACAACGCTTGGTGTTGCATAGACGTTTATGCCAAGATTACCAAAAGCGTAATCAGTAAAAGCCTTTTACACGGTGTAAAACGAAGAATTAACATGAATAGTCGCTCAATTGCGCCAAAGGAAAATTGCCAAATTTAGTATATCCACTCAATGATTATGACCTTAAGGTAATGCTATCAAAACCCATAAACATTTTCTGATACTTAATTTGCATTGAGTAAAGCCATTGAAAAACTTGAATAGAAGAAAAAGATTGACTTAAGGCGTCACTCGATGAAGACAAAAAGTCTGGGGTGATTTTAAAGCCATATCTGAATCAGATAACAAACCTTATTACTTTCTTTTAGAATTCGCCCTCGATAATGGAAGTAGAACAACCTGGAAGCAAGATATATACATTACCGGCTTTCTTTTTTCGTGAATCGGAAGAAAAAAATCTGCACGGTGGAAGTGATAAGTCGACCGAGTTTACAAACAAGCAAAAATAATTCTGACAACATGCGATTTCAGATAGGGTTAAAAAGGACAGAGTTCTTGTTGCGTTGTTGGCAAATAGAAACAAAAGCTTTGAAATAAGTTCGCGCCTCGATCACATTCATTCGAATCACAAATATGGAGCAAAATGTGCATTAACACACACCTGCTTGACGCCACAGGCTGAAGTTTTTGTTTGCTCGTAACAATCAACTTTTCTTTCTATTTGTTCGGTTGCGTTTTACAGTCTGCCTTTATTCCCTCATTTGGCTTCATCCCAGGAATCTCTATGAAAAAACGGAATATTCATGGGGAGGCGTGTTTTAATGTTAAGTCGGAGCTTTTAAGGTTGTTATAAAATCATGTTGTGTGGCCATTCAATTGCATTCTATTGCGGAGTAGTTCTTTTATAGATGGTGTTGTTTCGTTTAAGAATTGTGCGCAAGGCTCTTTAAGGTGAAAAGGGTCAACTCTATTGTCACCAGCGGTGACCCAGAGATCAAATATTTATGATCAGATCGCCTTTCAATTAAACGTTATCTTAAAGCGAAATAGATGATCTTTCGAGGAAAGCGAGAGAGCAGTATAAAATTACATTTACGGCGTGATGTCTGAAAGAAAGTGCTTGATAATGATAGAGCGGGTACGGACGTCGCTTTTTTTAACTGCGTCGATCGGATCAGTCCTTATTAAATGCAAAGACGACTTTGTCAGCCAAAGTGTTTTATAAAACCAACCCTGTTTAATTACCATCGGAGGCATGAATAACTAATTCGAAGCTTTAAACCTTCCGATAACATAAAAGTTTAATTAAACAACGCCGTTTCTCTCAATCATAAAAACAAGACGTTGAAAAAAGACAAAAACATATATTACCCCGAAACCTACAGTTAATATTCCGAAAATGAGGCGGAAAAATTGACTTATCGGGCCAGTTAGCAACAAGCGAATAATTGATTTGCAATTGAATCGGCAAACTGTGGAGCACAACTTGTGCATGTGCGATATTGTCTTTTATGGTAACGAATCACACTGACTCACACTAACAGAGGTGTAATCTCGGGGGAAAAAAAAGATGAACGGCTCGATATATCACCATATGGACAGCTCTTACTCAACGAAGAACACCACAGTTGCGGAAGAAATCCCAGTTTTTCTATCTCAGAGAATTGTCCAGCAGATCTTTTACGGGGTGATTTTTGTGCTCAGCATGACGGGAAACGCTGCTATGCTAGCGGTTTTGTGCAAAGGTTGTCGACTACCTTCGCACAAAAACGTTTTTCTTGTTAATATGATCTTGGCAGAAACTGCCGTCGCTGTGACTTCCATACCAATTGACTTTGCCTTGTTGTTCTCGGAGGAAGGCTGGGTGTTCGGTTCGCTCATGTGCCATGTTTTATGGCCGATGCAGACCGCGCCATTTGGGGCGCTTGTGTTGACTCTCACTGCTATGAGCATACAACGCTACAGAGGAATCGTGAATCATTTGAAGAGAAGGAAAGTGGGCCGGGAATCATCGCGCACAACCGTAGCGTTTATTTGGGTGTTTTCGCTGATAATAGTTGTACCATACGGAGCGTTTTTGCGGCTTGTGGACGGAGAGTGCATTGAGACATGGGGAACACTCGGTAGCCAAGTTTACACGTTTGGACTGTTCGCATTTCACTACGCGATTCCCCTGACAATCATCACGTTCTGTTACGCTCGAATTGCGTTCCGTATTCGTCGCGGACAACACGAGGGCGCGGAGATTATTTCAGGCACACGTCAAGCGCGTCTTAAACGCCGAACGCGACATGTTCGCGCGGTTCGCATGGTTGTTCTGTTTGTGATAGTGTTTGCAGTTTGTATGTTACCTCACCAAGTCGTCTGGCTTTGGATAACTTTTGGCAAAGATGTTCAGTATTCCGACAACTTGCTAACCTTTGCCTATATGTTTACATTTACCAGTAGCTTTGCAAATCCTCTAGTTTACTTCACGCACAACCCTAGCTTGAGGGCGAGGCTAAAAACCCTTGTTTTGTGCCGTTCCGCGCCTGAAGGCTTCAGAGGCACTAGTTTCTTAACAAGCGATGAAACTTCGGCAGACTCAAGAGTTTAATTGAACTTTGAGGCGAGTTGTTGAAAATAACAGCAATTATACTAATGCACCATAAAACCTCCGCCTTTGATAAGCGAAACGGCAAAAAAAAAAAAAAAAAAAAAAAGGAAAAAAGAAAATTAGCCTTGAGATATTACATTTATAGAGAAGTTTATTCTCGCAGCAGCCAAATTGTCTCTATATCAGGATCAGATTGTAGCAAAAAATAAATTGTATTGATATTAAAGCTTGAACCCAATAAAACGCTATGCAAATTTCTCGTCAATCAAAATAGCTCGTAATGTACCGAACTCACGCTATGAATATAACTCCTTTAAATTTCTCGACTTAAAGTCGAAAATAAAAACAACTTCTCTAGATCGTTCTCCAAACGGCGCAATAACCGGCTAAGGCTTGAAAATCCTCAAATTTAAGGCGTAAGCAGAAATTAGTAATATTGATTGTAATCACTAAATTTTTTGTTGTTGTTTTACGGACACAGAATTCTAAACATCTTATTAAAGATCAGAGTCATGGCTTCACTGAAAGCAAATAAAGTAAGAACTGCATCACGCCGTTAATTTTGCATATTCAAATTATTTTGACTAATTGCAGTCAGTCTATCTCGTCTTCTTAATTTTATTAATCCTTCGTTGCTGATGGTACTCTCTGGTCCATTGTAAAATAAGTTATATTCTCATAACTTGTTTGCATGTCAATGCATTGTTGTTTTAAGGAGAATTGACATGTTTATCATAAATTTTCGGGAGTTTCTCGACGTTTACTTTGATTGCATGTGTACAATCAACACAAACCCTAGTTTTTTTGTGTGTTTGCTTCATTACCAGGTTGTTCTTCTAATAAATTCAGCTAAATTAAATACGTACCATGCGAAATTTTATTGTCTACAGGAAGACATCAAAGGCACGAACTTTGCTTCTATGTCAGTCAAAGCGATATATATCCTCGACAGCATGCGAACGTGTTTGACTTAAAAACACAGCTGCAAAAAAACTACTGTCACAGGTCTTCGAAATGGCTGTCTTTAAAACTCCGCCTCATTTAAGACCCATTTTTTTTCTCATAATTCCTCAAATATATTTGACAAGGGACTAAAAGCAATTCGTCCATTATATTCTACTGTCGCGAAGGTGAAAGGTTCATTTAGTTTCCAGGCTCGTTTATAATAATCCGATTCCGCCGGCTATACTAACATGTAAATGTGTTATGGCGGAATGTGCATATTCCGCCCAGTCTTTCTGAAAAGGCAATCTTTGTTTCCAAGCGGCGTTCTTTGATCTACACAACCATACATTTATGGAAAATGTTTAGTCTGGAAACACGACACATTGATATTGAGCCATATTATAACTGTAGAAAATATGAGACTGAATCTTGAACGAGCCATCTGTTGAACTGAAAATCAAATTTACTTGTTCGGATGTTTATGTGTGGTTGGCTGGTAACTGTTGCCAAGCAACCTAACAGAGGGCTGTGAATGTGGAAAATAATTTTATCCACCTCTTTCAAACTATGTTTTACATAGTCATGACCTCTATGCTTAAATCTGATGAATTTCGGCAAATATCGGGTATTTTGAGCATTTATATTATTATTGTTGTCGTTGCTGTTGTTGTTATCGTTTTTGTTGTTTTTGTTACTGTTTTGAACGAGATTTGAACATCACAAGTACAATACATGAGCGATGAAGGCCGATTTTCTATAGTACAGAAGATGTACAGGCGCAGTAAGGTATTGATGACCAATTAACTTCCTTTATTATGTGGCTAGCTCCGCGAGCGGGCGAGATGAATCAAATCCTGCGCTGTGATTAGCTACCCGGGACTACCCGCCTTCTCCCGCAATAAAAATTTCCCCGAAAGCCATGTAATAAATTCTTTATTGACCAAGCTTGTTCGGTCAAGATGGCTTGACATTGGCCTCGTTTTTTCTTTTGTTTTGTTTGCGTGTTTATGGACCTCGACTCCGTCTCGGTCCATTAACATTAACATGTAAAAACAAAAGAAGAACTTGGCCGATATCCAACCATCTTGACCTCACACTCGGTCAATAACTCATATATGTTTGGAAAATTTCCGATAACAAAAGGCACTTACACGTTACTGCGCCTGCGCATCTCTTGCCTAGAATTTAACCTGTTTTATTACTATATTTTTTATTTATATAGCTCAAGGGCAGCATCGAATTAACAT
>NC_138159.1:20172846-20430346 GCF_964199315.1 Orbicella franksi
AAAATTTACCAACAAGTTAGTGGGATATATTAACTGACCTGGCCTGAAGGTCGGCATCGGCATCAGCAGCCACAGCTTGCTTAGGAGCTTCTTTAGAGCCGACGGCTCCTGAAGTGGTTGGAAGGCCTGTAAGCTGAAAAAGGAAAGAAAATAAGTCAACAATAAATTTGTAAAGACTTGTCAGTCACTTTTGGGCCTGAGCAAGGGGCGGTTTTCAACTGAGTGTCAAAAGTAATCATGGTTTTGGTTTTAGGAGGGCTACGGTTTGAAATTGACTGAGTAGTCTAATTGGTAAGTAATTGATTTGGTTTTAGTTTTTACGACACTCAATTGTAAAGCCACTCTAAATATGCACTAATTTATTTATGATTTCAAAAAGACTTTTCCTTCTATAGTAAGTCTCCAACTGTTAAGACCATTTTTCAGCCAAAGGGTTAGTAGTGAAGGTGTAGGACACGCATGATATTACATGCAAGATATTTTAAGACCCTGGTTCATGGTGTTCCAGTTGAGATTTGGAAACACCAACTGAGCTCACCTCGTCGGTAAGAGTAAGTCCAAGTTCATCAAAGACTTGTTGGACAACTTGTTCACTGTGAGCAGAAACAGAGAGAGAAAAAAAGTAAACGGGTTAACAATACAGGTTTGACTGTAAAACAGGGCAAAGTCTGCATACGAGCCAAGCGGCCCATCAGGCGGGTGCTTATCCCGGTTTCTGTGGCATGAAGCGACTAGGAGTATTTCTACTCCCCCCTGGATGGGATGCTAGTCCATCACAGGGTTACCTGCAGCATTAAATTCGCCGGTACCCATTTATACATCTGGGTGGAGAGAGGCACTGTGAGAGTAAAGTGTCTTGCCCAAGAACACAATGCAATGTCCCTGGCCAGGACTCAAACCCGAACTGCTCAATCCGGAGTCAAGTGCACTAATCCTGAGGCCACCACGCCTCCGTAAACAGGTTTGACTGAGTGAGTGTGTAGCTAATAAAATGGCACCAAAAAAATCTCCAAGTTTGACCAACCTTTCTTCGTCATCTTCCTCGTCTCCAATGACATCATCAATAGCATCATTCATCATTTCTTCCTTCATGTCCATAATTTCAGACTACAAAAAATTCAAGTAGATATCAATTTGGGGTTGTGGTCATTATAATGGTGGTCCTATGTGCCATGTTTTGGTTAAAAAGTTCAACTGTTAGCATCTCCTAGCACTTTTGGTCAACTGTTAATTCAAAAAAAATTATCCAAACCTGTTTCTCAAACTCCATCATGATCTTTTGAATCTGTGGTAGTTTCAACTGTTTGTTCATGTTCGACATGGCCTACAAGGATGGAAACACAAGATAAACTTGAAGTTAATACAAGTCACAGTGTATATGTATGGGAACAAACACTTGATCTGTCAGTGCATCAACACTCAGTGAAGGATCACAAGAAGTCGGCAATGCAGTAAAGAAAGGATAGCTTGAAAAAGGAATTTTGGCATGAGCGCTTGCACACAGAATTCCCTTCTTTCTCCTACTTGCTACACCTGTCATGCTGACACAGACTACAGTGGAACCTCGCCTTAATGTCACCTTGTTATTATGGCCACTTTTTTTTGTCCCCAGTGAACCGCCATTTTCTTACAAGAACACCCCATTGATACGGCCCTGCCACCCCATTGATACGGCCTGGGTTCAATTTGAATTAGTTGTTTCAATTGTTTGCTCAGCCCCAATAGCCTCTGTGCTATAAACACTACCAAGGGTAAATAAAGGTTATTATTAAAGGGCCAAAATTACTGAAAGTTGCATCCAGTTTTCCTAACCAAGACTTTTATTCAAAGGATTTGTTTTCAAAATAGGTTATGTTTTGACTCATATTTTCCATCAATTAAATGACAAATGTGCAGATTCCTTCAATGACTAAGCTATAGTAAAAGAGGGTTCAAAGTTGTTACTTTCTCTTGGGGATAATTTATTGTTCTGTTTAAAAATGTGCTGACTTTGTTTTCTTGAAATCTTGATCAATGCATTTAGCTAAATCTAGCTATAGTGTAGTTGACAGGCATGCCACTTAAACTGAAAGAAACCAATATTTAAAATAAACATCTTTAGCCTTAATTAAAAATCACAACTGGCAGGAGGCAGATCTGAGGAGTCAAACTAGGGTCTACTGAGAAACAACTCAACTGAGTGTTCAGAGGAGGAGTTGACCCATTGATCTCCGAACCTCAGGTATCCTAACTACTCAGCCACGCTGCCTCCATGGAAACTGACTACAGTGGAACCCCATTTACACAATCACCAATGGCCAATGACCATACATATAAGATGGGGTCCCACTGTAATACATTAAGTAGTTTGGTAGTTTTACACAAAATAATTATATTCCCCGAGTGTGCTTGCTACAGAAATTTAAATGAAGTCCTACCTTTGCAACTCCTTTCATCGCTTGAGCCATGGCATTGTTGGATCGCAATGTCTGTGATCAGAAATGCATTTTTAATTAATAAACATACAATAATTTTCAACAATATTTTGCTGCAAGTGGTAGATACAAAATTAATATGCAAGTATTGCTGTTGTAAATGACTAAACAATATCACAGCTTTTAGTTAGTAGTTCAAGAAAAAAGAAATGACTGACTCCTACTGTAAGTGCTGTAAATTTTTATGCACTAGTAATTTTACTGTGAAAGCTTAAAGAGCCGAGCTTTTAAAAATGTTCAAGAACTAAATTATACCAAGGAATCTGTACTGCAGGTGAAATTTACTTTGCCACAGGGGAATTGAAATGTAATAGGTTAGGGTGATTATTTTTTTAATTTGAACTTACAGGTAAAACACTGTTTACTTGATGGCTATTTTGACATTTTTGCCTATTATTTCAACCTGAATAGATAACAAACTGTTTTTCTTTTTCAGTAACACTAATTAATCAAAATTTGAAAGGAAAATTCAACTCTCAAATTCATATTTTAAGAGTTAGTTTGAAAGAGAGATGTTTTTAAAGCCGAAACTTAAGGTACAGTGACTCATCTTGATATTATGCTCTATAAAATTGAACCTATTTTAATTTATGACCGCTCAAACAGTGCTTCTCTCCAAATGCAGAGCCTTAAAGATTTAATGCTCAACACCTTTATTAGCACAAAATTATTGAGCTAGAATGTATGCAGGCAGTTGAAAGTTACAATCAAACTTTTTCATTTTTAGAGTTATAAGAAGTCATTGCAATTTTTATACAGGAGCAATTGATTTTTGCCCTTCTCTGACCGGTTCTAATCAACTTACTAGACAAAGTATAATATGTCTTGCAGTCAGTCGTAAATGACTGCTATCGACAGAATAGTTATTTGCCACACTGAAATCAGAGCACTCACTGCTTGCCTAAAGCATAAAATACTATGAGTGCTTATAAAATATGGTAGCTGTCATTGCCAATTTTTGGTGTTTTACAAGCAACAATTAACTAGACACGGTTCAGCGAAAAGGTGAGAAGAGTATATGTTTCAGCCTGGAGTGAAAATAATCTGAACTAGATCTTCAGGAGGTCTTCATGCCTACTTTCAGATACATAATTATTAATTATTTTTTGTCTTGATCTGATACTGGTAAACCAGAGAATTGCTCACGTACTGATCATTTTTCTGATAAATATATTTAACAGTGTTATTTCAAAATGTTCTCACCTCTTCTATGAATATACCGTAATCTTAAGATAGTCAAAACACACTTGAAAATATATTCCACCTTGGAACTGTAATTCCATGTTAGGAACAACATACAAATACTAACATCTTTGACAATTGCTCTTTGAAGAAAATCTACCAGAAATGTAAATTAAAGTTGTCATGCAAAATCCTATTATTTACAGTGCACAGGAATTATTTCATATTTAACTTGACATGCATTTTTGTGTTAAAATTTGCCTTTTTAGTAAAATTGAATTTCCTGTGCACTGTAATTAAAATTATTGATAAGACAAACTAAATATCACTTAGAATTATTGCAAGTGACTAGATTTGTAATTAAGGTAATATTATTTTCCATGCAAATTGTTATCAATTTTGACAGGCATGCTTTTAGCTAAGAACCTACATTGTAGGCACAATGTTATAACGTCATGGACATATGAAATTTCAATTTAAAATCATACATGACTGAGCCATTGCAAATGAGTGACTACCTGGAAAATCTTTCTTATCACATGCTTAAGAAAGAACTTTTTTTCTCTCAACCAAAATGCTCAGCACATCTTATACATAACATAATTATTACACTGTCTAAAGAAATGGACGTTTTTACCAACGTCGCATACATGTAATACCCCCATTCAAGAATTTTTCATATTTTTCAAAGAAACAAAAAATCACCTATAGCATGATACCAGATATAATAAATCCTTTATTGGCCAAGCTTGCTTGGTCAAAATGGCTGGATATTGTACTTGTTGTTTTTCTGCGAGTTTATGGACCTCAACTCCATCTTGGTCCATAAATACATGTATGCAACAAGAATGAGGCCAATATCCAGCCGATAACTCATATATCTCAATAGCTGTGGACATGGCTGAGCAGTCTTGAAAATACATATTATGACCCAGTATTAAATCAGGAAAATCACAAACTCCATTTATTTCAAAAAACGTAATATTTGCTGCTCTTTCCACAAGTTTGTTCCACAAGTACAATCATTATGATGACTTACCTGGACTTTAAGTGATACAGCTTGAATATTTGCACGCATCATAATAAACTTTTTAATGTATCGTCTGGTTCTTACAAGGTCTTTGGCCATTATCTTTACGGCATCCTGGACAAAATACATTTATTCAATGATCTCATCGACTCTTACTAACTTATTAACTGATTACTGGAGAAGAACATAGCCTTTTGCTTGTACAAGAAGACGCTATGCAAAAGTGTAAAATCTAAAATCTTCAATGTTACTGCATGTAAGGAGAGAGGTGCTGGTTTGGTTAGCATATGTTGGATTATGATAGTGATAAAGTTTTGCAAAGAGAATGGCTTGTCCGGGATAGGGGGGTCTAGGTGGCTAGTCTAGATGGAGTTGCAAAGTCTAGCTGATCATGGTCTAGTAAAGAGTAAGAGTTTTAGTGTCCCAGTGGCACACCCCCACCCAAAGATTACAGAGTACCCCCCCCCCAGGGGGGGGGAGAGTACAGAGGGAAGAGTTAATAAACACAGGATGTGATCCTGAACAAAATGATAGCTGCCAGTCCTAGTAGGCAAATAGGAGTATCCCACCTCCTTGGCTGAAATACATTTACCAGTCTATCCAACGCTATCCCTAACCACTTTGTTAGGTCTGCATACAGTTTGCCAGTAACAACCATATTTATGCCACTGGTTAAAAAGAAGCACTGTCAGATTGTCTTGTCCTAGAAAATAACACAATAATCCAGGCTTGGACTACTGAAGACTCCGATACATTAAACTCTCTGGCGCAATTTTTAAGAAATTGTCATCATACCATCTGTCCAGCTTTTGCCATTTTCTTGATATCAGCTATAACTTTTTTCTCTTGTTGTTCCATCTTGGCACGTTCTCTATCAAGATCTCTGAAAAAGGACCATCATCTGAATTTAGATTTCTTCCACATTAACTGAGATGGAATGATTGTTTGCCATAATGAAAAAAATATTGTTTGAATGTGAAATAACATGTATTTAAAAAGGTCATTCTGAACTTTTGGAACATTCTCTCATATTTTGGAAAATCACGATCTATGTTCCAGATAGTTGTTGCAAAAATTGCAATAATTGAATGTATATTACTACAATGTCCTGGAGGAGGTCGAGTCTCCTAATTCCTACTAATTTCTTTGAGATTCCCAGCAAAAACTTGCTTTTCTTCCAAGCATCACAAAAGGTACATATATCAACCTCCATCAATCTAGTATTAATCTGCCTGTCAGTCAACAACTTAGTTCCAGCTGATGCCAACTAGAATAAGATCCAAAGACCCGAAGACCAGAAAAGCCACAGGTCTGCATTTGTTAACAGGCCTGCTTAGGT
Source organism: Orbicella franksi (assembly GCF_964199315.1). NCBI lineage: Eukaryota > Metazoa > Cnidaria > Anthozoa > Scleractinia > Merulinidae > Orbicella > Orbicella franksi. The sequence goes on from NC_138159.1 coordinate 20,178,872, forward strand.
TGTTATTCACTATATCCCTTATTATTAAAGATCCAAGGTGGCAGTGGTTGGTCCAGATTAAAGATAAAAAGATTTGTGGTAGCACAAGGTATGTTAATGATTGTGTAGTCAGCAAATATAGTACTTACGCCTCCACCTCTGTTAATGCAAGATGCCATAAAACCTTGCAAAATATTGTAATCACTTAAAATTTTTATAGTGACCATGGGAGAAAGAGTTTCAAGTAGAAAACAGTAATGTTACATATCCAAAATTTGGAAAGGGTACAGCTTTCATAATTCTATTTCACTAACGTCCATGCAAACTCGATCGCACCCAAAAGAAATAAAAAAAAGTGATTTAAGTGCATGTTTATTAGTACATGCACTTACTCTCGTTCCTAATGCAATTATGTACGTTCAGTATGTGAACGGGGAATCCAAGGAAGATTACAGTATGACCAACAAAATAGAAACTAGTTACTCGTAAGATCGGCTCTGGCTTCGTAGGTAGGTCCTCATTGCAATAATGGTTCCAAGGTTTTCAATTTGAGATTCCATCGTGTTATTAAAAAAAAAAACTCATTTGCCAATGTATCTAACGTGAAAATATGGCACAGTCCTTAGCATACACTACAAAGAACGCCAATATTAATCAGCTAAAACCAACGGTGTAAACTTGCTTGAAGATTTCAAGAAAATGTTACTAACCTCATCGCCCTATTCAGCGCTCGCTGGTTCTGTTTAAGCATCTCCTCTGGAGTCTTCTTCTTCCCAAACAAAAATTCCATGATAAATGCTCTTAAATACAGCAGATTTCGAACAATAATTTACCTAGATGCACAAAGAAACGATCGAGGAAAGCAAAGTTTTCAGCTTTCCGTCAATTTCCAAAATAGAACTCCCGTCACATTGCGGGCTCAGTCACAAATGGATACGTCATGACTCACGTAAGGCAAGTGACGTCATAGCCTCTGCTATAAATGTATACAAAGAGAGAGGACCCTGGTAACGAGGTCGATATTTCTATATTGCCTCTTTAAACTTCTTTATGCAATAGCTTGAGCGAGTCAGTTTCTAAGCTACAGAAATATCTGTTCTGAATAGAAGTACGGTTCAAGTAACTGTTCCGAGAAATTTGAACCCGATGAAGTGAATACTTTTTGTGCGAGGTGGGTTGAAAAACTTAAAATTTTACAAAGAATGTATGATGAGGTCTATATGAGACCTCGAAGCAATCTCCTCTTGAATATTACACACAAAGAACCCAAAATTTCAACAATTACTAAGTTTCGCATGTTTGAAGACAACTCTTATTTAGCATGCATGCATGATGCCACCGCTGGGCTAATAAACTTTAATTATAAAGTCGTATGTTTAATAACGAGGAAATATAATTTAACAAGCCCTATATAGCTTAGTTAGAGTTGATATATATAATATTTATGCATTTAGTACTTGGTGTGTTTAACATTTGCTGATCTGACTGATGCTCGTGGTTGACGGGAAAAAAATTGATGTCGATATCATATATTGTTGATTTGAAATATTATTAAAATTTAAAGACGTTCTGTGGTTAAAATAGTTTAAAATTACGAGCTTTCGATTGCCAATCTGCAATCTTAGACAAATAGTGAATATAAGTCGCGATCGTTGAAATATATACGGTAAAAAGTGAGATGCAGAAAAAATTGCAATACGAACAAAAAGATAATTGCGAGGAAATAAAAATAAATGCTAATATGGGTTCATAAAAGAATAGAATATTGTCTAAGTAATGTTTTTTTTACTCTCAGATTCAATTGTAATTGCAGTATGCCAGGATTCCAAGGTCTTCCTCACGCGAAAATTTCCTTTATCAATTACATGGGCGTCATAAAAGTCAATAGAGCGGCCGTTCAACCATGCGTGAGTGGCAATGTTTGAACCTTGTTTATAGGTTTTCGTGTTCCTAATATGTTGGTGTTTACAAAAGAGGAAAACCATTACTTAGACAAAAATCTATTCTTGTATGAACCCCATATTAGCGTTTTATTTTATTAAAATTATGTCTTATACTGGTTAATTACTCGTCCATTTTTAATTGAAATATTATGTTTCAAAGAAGCAACTTTCCCTCCCCCCTCCCATCGGTTGTCCCATCATTTCATTTGGTCACTTACGATGTTTTATAATGATTGAGGAGTTTCACTTTCTTAAATAATGCTTCTACATAAACGTATTTTCATATCCTAGCTAATCAAATGAACGGCCAAAAAGAAATATCGGAGTAAAACTGAAAAAAAAAAAAAAAAAATTCAGGGTAGGAAAATATCCGGGCGGAAAAAGACGAGTTCAGAAGAGTTCATAATCAAGAAGTAGGATCTGCTTTAAAGATTGGGGCAAAAGATACATCACTTTCATCTTTATGATCTCTAATAAATTCTCGGTCTTCGGCCATCGTAGCTTGATTAAAAATATAAAACAAACAGCGGTGATAACATTTTAAAAACATGAATTTTATGAACTTGACGTTTCGTATGCTAGTCAACATACATTTTCAAAAGCATAACCGTTAAAACTTTTGGAAAGCTACTGTTTACCGGAAGAAGACATTAACTAGACTCTATACCAAATGGGATTCATTTACACCACGCAAATACAAAATCAACCTTATCTGCACGCTAACCTATCGATGCTTCCGTATTTGCTCCACCGCTTCATTGTTACAATCCGCTGTCGAGGATCTCCAAAGGCTTTTGCTGCAAAATGGTTACGCTCAGGGCATCGTCACTTTTAATATCAATGATGTCCTGAACAAGAACAAGAACAAGAACAAGAACAAGCCAAATGAACCCGTAGCAACAGTCCTCCAAAAAATATTATTATTTTACTACCAAGGGTATAAAATCTTGTGTAAATCGTTTCTACTCTTTTGTTAATTAATGTCAAAGTTATTTTTCAAAACACCCGGCGCATTCTTCCCATACAAGGACCGTCTCAACCGATCACAATTATCCAAAGTCATTTATAAAGTTAGGCCATCCCCTTTTTTTTCTCTGTTTAGCGTCGTCCGACCGACCCAGATTTTCGCGTTTTCAAAAAAAAAAAAAAAAAGTTACGCAGAAGGCAATGAAGGCAATGACACATTATTTCAAACAATTGTCACTTTAATCTGAAACATAAGCAATTTTTTGCCTTACAGATTTTTAGTTCTTCCCTGCTCTCGTTTGATTTTAACAACGACGTCGACTTTTTCCTTCCTCCGTTGCCGCGATGTTGACTTTGTAACCACACCTTGTTGTTTCCAGGCTCCACGGATATTATGCTGAGGTACCGGCCTGCTAGCTCCAGACTTCTTTTCCAATTTTATTATTTTATTAAGATAACGAGTTACTTGTGTCAGAAATGCAAAAAAAAATTGGGGTCATTGACTTCGTTCAGAGATAAAGTGTGTGGAAAACTACCCTGATTTTGAAAATTTGGCACACATAATTCAGCATGGTCTACAGGGGCCTATAATTAGAAATATCGAAGGTGAGTCAACGGAGGCAAACGATCTTAATCGTATTTTGTGGAAGTGGGTCTGTTGCGTAAATAATTCCAAATATTACCAACGTTCTCACAAAACTTAACCCTTCAAGAAGCTTTTGAAACCGTCGCAGAGATAAACGAAGAGCTAAAACGAACGGAATTCGATGGCACATTTTGCAAAAAATTCAAACTTCTAGACGATAGATTTTCTTCATTTTTTCGCTAAACGTAGAAAATCGGTAGAGAAAATGATCTGTCAAAAGAAAAATAGGGGTCACCGAGCGTCCAAGATCATTAAATCCGGGCAAAGCTATAGCAATGGCCATCTGCCCTATCATTTTTCATTTTATTACTTAGCGCGCGCTCTCATAATCGGTTGTCACCAAACTAGTTTAGCTCTTTAGTTATTTTGGGTGACCAGCAACTGTATGTATTTTTAGTTTATTTATTAATTAGTAATTAAGCTAATTTTTGTTGTTGACGTGGCGTGTGAATTTGCGTGCGCAGTAAGGATGCGCAGAAACAATTAGCGCGAACGTCCTTAAATTTCTACTGCAGATGTTTTCTGTCTAGGTTCTAGACACCCATTGGTACAGTATAAATAGCTTTCCAAAAATTTTAACAGTTATACTTTAAAAAATTTATGTTGACTAGCATACGAAACGTCAAGTTCATAAAATGCATGTTTTTAAAATGTTTATCACCGCTGTTTGTTTTATATTTTTATGATCTCTTTGTAAGCTCTGGTGCCCTATCGGAACATTTCTCTAGAATTATTTTTTGACCTTCTTTGGCTGCCTGCTGCGTTCTGTAGCAACCTCTCATTCCCAGGGTCGTGGTTGCTTCTACAGGCCCAGGTACCTCGAAATTTCACGGCATGCCTTGTGCACGCTTCGTCAATAAAAATGGCGGGAATTGGTCGATCGATCATTTGAATTAACCAATCAGCATGCATTATATCACGTAAGGACCAATCAGCTTTAAGAAGGCATTTCGCGCCACTATCTCTGGCGTGAGTAAAAAATTCTCGTCAATTCCCTCTGTAAGTTGACGAAAAGTTTTTTCATCATTGAAAACCTTTGTGCTAGTTTCATAGTTTTTACCTATCGAAGTTGGCTTTAAAGGGTTTCCATTCACACAAAAAGAGGGCTAACAACGCTTTAAAAAGACTTATTGTGATCTCACAAGGTGCCAAAGGTAAGTTCTTTGAGAAAAGTTTGTTCCGTTACATGCACGATCATTAGCGTCGTACAAAGTTCACCATACTCGAACCTTCATCGTAATTATTTTTCCAAGTCTCGAGCTTGAATGAAATTTTAAATTAATGAACAGAGTCCTTTTTTAAGTGCTAAATTTAATAATTGTCCCTTTTTGTTGCCACAGGTTGTCTATCTACGCCTTCTGGCCAAAGTTTAACAGACTTGTTTACAAGCTTCATACTTCGGGAAGGAAACTCAGGTAAGGTTGAGAATAACTGAATTGGAAAGGTGGAAAAAGAAGTCCTTTTAGAAAGCCATTCTAATATTTCCAAGTCCTTTGAGAAAAGAGAATTTCCAAAGATTCTTGCCAATTATATTAAAGCGCTTTGCTGGCGAAAATGGGGACCGACATTTTGAAAGTCGTGCAAACGTGGCGCGAAACAAGCGAAACAAGCTTGCAAAGTTTTGGCGAAGAGAGGAAATCAGCAATCCGATGTCATTTTTTTCCGTTGAGTTGAAGTTGCGGAGCATTCGTCCAGCTGTTTAAAGTTCTGGTAAACGATTTAGTTATCAAAGTTCAGAGATTTTTATCTCTTTCCACAATACAATAATGAATTTTGTCGCTGAAATTGACAGAGCTTTGTCTGGACTTGGCCTACAGACCAAGGACAAATATTTAAGCTTTATAACTTACATGGAAACTAAAAATGCCATATACACTTTCAACCAAAATCCCTCAATTTTTTTCTCAATTAAATGGTTTTCACAGTACTTCAAGTTAACAAACTTTCAACGTTTCGGAACTCGAACGGAAATTTTTTGCCATCGGATTCCTACACCAGGTTTGGTTCAAAATGCCGACTACCATGCAACCTTTCCTGAAGCTCATCCGCTCTTTTGAGAGTCCAAAACACTGCCAAACTTGATCAAAATCAGCGAGTGGTGTAGAAGTTATAGCTATGATTTTTGTAGTCATCTTTGAGCCATTTGTCAAACTATGCTATCTTCAAAAAATGTTTATATTGCTTAATGAAATGTCAAGGGAACAAACGGCAAATTTGAATGAATTGCATCTGTGGGCATATTCAAGCCTACAAAAAGCTGCAAGTACTTTTAGTGGTCGCACACTCAACGAGTTTCGTTGCCGTGTAGTAAAAGTTTTGAAACTACTGTACTTCAAAACGATTTCAACGTTTGTCTAGTTCATTCGTTTGTCTTAAATCACTGAAATCTCCAAAATTCTCACAACTAAAGCAGAGGTTTTTAAAGTTCAATCAGAAAAATTCCGAGATTTTGCTAGGCTTAAAGACAGGAACTGCTTCAATGATTTATCAACGGAATACTGACTGATACACCGTAAAAGAGAGACACAATTTTGTACCACTCGTTGTTTGTTTTTCTTTTCATCCCCATGGTCTCTGCCTCCAAACACGCTCAAACTATTTTGCTGTTGTTCTTTTTGAGAGGTCATTCCATATACTTTTGCGGACCGATTGTTCTGCATGTCACTTTTCACTTGTCGCTTCACTTTTCTTTTTTCCAGAAACATGCGATCAAATGAAACAAGAATGAAAACGTCACTTCTTCTTGGGTCTGTTCTCTGTTTATTTTGTTTGTCTCGTGCAAGAGACATTAAAATGGGGATCTTTCTTCCCTTCACTGGTAGTTGGCCAGGTGGTCCAAAGATGGCATCAGCAATCCTTATTGCTATGGACAAAGTAAACAATGATATTTACTGGCTTCAAGGACATAACCTGACCTACTTAGTTAAAGACAGTAAATGTGAAGCAAGAAGTTCTCTAGCCATTTTGGTAGACTATTATACAGTGGAAAGCCCCAAAGTTGATGTCTTCATTGGTCCTGGCTGTTCTGTGGCATGTATTCCTGGTGCTTACATAGCAGAGCACTGGAACATTCCCATGATATCTTGGGGATGCACTGCCTCAGTGTTATCCGACAAAACCCTGTATCCCTACTTTGTACGCACAGCTGGCACATACACTGGTTTGGGAGAACTCCTAAGAGCCTTTTTAGACCAGTACAAGTGGGATCGCATAGGTATCATGGCCTCAACAGAAACCGTTTTCTCAGAGATTGGCAATTCAGCAAAGGTCACTCTGGAGAAAGATGACAAGTTTCAGGTGCCCTTTTTTGGGAGCTTCGATCCTGGAGCAACTGACCTTTACAAATTAAAATCAATGGTCAGGTCTATGGCAACCAAGGCACGTGGTAAGTCTTGTGACCTAGGGGTAAACTAAGAAAACAGACTAAATTACCAGTACACACTTTTCGCAGCAAAACCAGTCATATGATCTCTTAGTTTTACCTTTTTAGTCACTTACATTTCATTATTATGATTACCTGAGTTTTATTCCATGTTTTCAACTGGTCAATTAGAGATCTGGTCTTGCATCAATGGGAGTCAGCAAACAGGTTCAACTCGTTTTTGTCTATATTGCTCATCCACATATTCTACAGCAAAGAAATGTTACCTTTAATGTAATAACACAAATTTGTAACACAAATTTGTCACAAATAAGTAAAATGAGGAATGACCCAATTCTCATAACCAGTATTTTCTACAGTGTTTATGCTGCTTTGCTACGGTGATGCTATGAGACGTCTAATGCTTATCTTCAATGAGCTGGGTCTATTAAATGGAGAGTATGTGGTGGTTGCCTTAGAGACACTCCCAGCCTCATGCGAAGCAGGAGATAGCAGAGATGAAGAGGCTTGTAGGGCCTTTGAAGGAATCATTGATGTTAGTCAGTACATCCCAGATTCACAGGCCTACGCGGATTTTACAACCAGTGTTTACAACAGGATGCCTGAAATGAACTACTCCATGAATGCACCCAACGAGGCAAGTGTCCCAATACTATAAAAAGCTTTGCGAAACATTAAGTGTTCTTTAAATGAAAAGAACGAAGACCCACTGATATTGATCTTCATCTTCTTCTGGATCAAAACAACCACAATATGATCAAGACAAATCCCATTAATTTTGTAGTGGTCTGTCTCTTTGCTCACAGGTCAGTTATAATCTGTCTTGTTTATATCAATACAGAAAAAGAAGAAATTTGTCCAAGATTATCATTCTTTATGATTTCTCTCAAGTCTTGGTGATTTGAACTGATTCAACAATGGGAAGTGAAAATTTAAAGGAATATCAAGGAAATGGACTGATTTCGACATCTTAAAATTCAGCTTGGCAGTGAGGCTTAGAGGACACAAACAAAGGAAACTGAATTACATGTCTATTCATTTCTTTTGTTTGTGTCCTCTAGGCCTCCCTATCAAGCTGGCCCCAGTTGTTCAAAGGCTGGATAATGCTATCCAGCATATCAATCACTATCCAGTGGATACGTGTTGGCAAAACAAACCACACTATGATAGTGTATCCACTGGATAGTGACTTATCCGGTGGAAAGTGCTATCCACCCTTTGAACAACTGGGGCAAGCGCAAGTGGCCTATTCAGGGGTGCTTGCCACATTTGTCTGTTTCTTTGTTCGCATGTCTATGCTTGGATGAAAGCAGTGCAGTCGCAACTTATGTAAACAATGCTTAAGTTGATGTTACAGTTCTGATGCATTGCCGACTTTCCCTTTGGGAGCATAAGTTGCCTCTGTGAGTGCTATTTGCTTTGTGTTGAAGACAAGCATTTTGAAGACATCTTCAATTCCACCTGGAGCCAGCCGACCTGATACATGAAGATGCTAACTGTGTGCTGCTTTTTCTTCCAGACTAACATCTATGCAGCTTACCTGCATGATGCCATTCTTTTGTATGCTCGCGCCCTTAATGAGTCCTTGAGGGAGGGTGTTAACATCACTGCAGGAAAGAATGTTTCTAGGTCAATGATAGGATTGGAATTCCTTGGTAAGCAAACATCTACATTACACTATATAGGTCACAAATGCACTCATACATACAAAGGAAAGTTAGTTTCAGTTAGGAATAATTATTGTTGTAGATATTTGTTTTTGCAACTCCAAAACTTGCACCTGTTGTGAGTAATATGTTATTCTATATTTATTATATGGCTGTGCCTTTCAAGGACTGGGAACTACCGAATTCCCAGATTTGATTGGCTGAAATCAATATTGAAAGTGGTCTAAATTATCCCATCTAGACTGGCATCTAGACCAGTTACATTTTGCAGTGAAAAAGTTGCAAACTAAAGTGCAAAAATCTTGACTATTTTCTTCCAACAATATTTATTTATGAAAGTGCCAAAAAGCCTGATGAGAAAAAAAGCAAAGAGGACCAGCAAACATTAGCAGAATTAAGTTCAGCTAATCACCTGTTCGCAAGCAAAATGTCAGCCCGTACAAACCAGTAACATTAAACAAATTAAATTGTTCTTGTTTGCCATATGATAAACATCTTATTAACCAAGTTTAGTCGGTCTGTATGGGAGAACCTTTTTTAATTATTATTCACTAGCTTTACAAATTACAAATATAGTCACTTACGTTACTTACAGTACAATACGGCTACTCACATTATTTACAGTACTAGTACAGTTGCTTACACTGCTTACAATACAATACAATACAATACAATACAATACAATACAATACAATACAATACAATACAATACAATACAATACAATACAATACAATACAATACAATACAATACAATACAAAACAGCTACTTACACCACCACTATTAGATACTGCTATTAATACTAACTACCACTGCTACCACTTTTACAATATTATAATACACTATGGGAGAATCTTGACCTCCGTCGTGTACAGACCTGAATACGTTCAGTCTGTACTCACAACTTTCGTCAAGATTCTCCAATACAGACCTCCTGCTCGGTCAATAAGAGCTAAGTATTAGTAAATGCACACTCCTGGATGTGGGGAATCATATTTACTTGTTTTCTCATCAAGGCTAAAACTATGTAATGGTGCATTCCTCTAAAAAAAAAAAAAAAAAGAAAAAGAAAAAGAAAACAGGAAACCTTAATAAAAAACGGAACAAACAGCATGATTCAGAACAATCAAAATTACAAAGTAAAGTGACTTTTCCTACAAAGTACTGTAGTTTGGTTCTCAACTGTTTACAGGTGTTTCGGGTCCTGTTGGCATTGATGAAAAGGGAGACCGAGTTGCCTCTTACAGATTACAGTCATTTTTGAAGGGTATGTCAAGTGTAAGGGTAGCCAACTATTTTGGCACAACTGGACAGCTTCAATTGTTGAATCAAACAATCATATGGCCTGGTGGCACAACAGAAATTCCTCTTGGAAGGCCTGCATGTGGTTTTGACAATGAATTCTGCAAGCCTGTAGCAGAAGGTATGAAACAAATCAAATGGATCTATTTCAGCTTTACAATAAGGGGTGACTATTTGTACAATTACTTACTATGCATGCAATTCGTGTTACTCATTTCACTATTTTTTCGGTACAGTACATAATCTCCCTGGCATTGAACTTTCTGGTGCCCTTCCCCTCCCCCAAGCCCATGCCACATAAAATTACGGTTCACATGATTCAAAGCTGTTTTTGTTGGGAAGAAAAATTCTTACAATGAAAAAGCTCAATTTTACAAATTCCATGTTGTCACGCATCTGTTCAGTAATAGATCACAGATGACATCAAGATGCAAAAACGTGGCACACAAGCCACTAGGCTAGTGTGTCACTGATGTTCTTGTCACATTTTGATGTCATCTGTGATCTATTATTGAACAGACATGTGGCAACATGGAATACAGGGTTCATACCCTTTTTCAGAAACAAATTTCTGAACCAGGACTCAGATTGATTTTTCAAGGACTCTTAAATTCACATTAACCCTTTCACTCCCAAGATCTTGATGTTAATTCTCCTCACTGTCTGCCATACATTTCATATTTTTTGCTTCAGTTTAACAGATTTCCAGAACTTTCCAGTCCTGGAAAATACCACAATAAAATTCTAGGACTTTCCAGGTTTTCCAGGACCCGTACGAACTCTTTATATAAAAGACACACAAAAAAATGTTTATGCTGTCATGCATCTATACATCTGTCCTCAAATAGATCATACTTTCTTAACAATTTTGGCTTTTGAAACCCTCCTCCCCCTTGGAATTTCTGTTAACCTTCCTTAGGGTGGGTATGGATATTTTCTGGAACTGCACACTGGCTAACTGTTGGTAACTTGTCGGGAGCCTGTAAGTTATTCTGTAGATCAGCAGCCTTTGATCAACAGTCAGTTGAGCAGAGCTAATCTTCAGAATATGCCTGTTCATCACATTATAACCAAAATAAACAAAAAAAATGATGCTTTCATCATCCTAGAGGACGATCCTACATGGCCATATATCTTGGCAGGAAGCCTTGTCTTTGTGCTGATTGTTTCAATTCTGGTTGGATTTTTATTGTGGCAGAGGTGAGAATAGTAAACTTTGAGACACTATACTACTTAAAGAAGTGGTAATCTCAAGACAAAGTGATAAAGGCAACCCATAATTTATGCCAAAGAGTTTTGGTAAAGGACATTAGGGCCATTTATATGAGAAAAATAAGCCGTGGCCTACATACAACACGAACTGGACCATTTATGCGAGCATGGCTTATTAAAGATGCAAAGTGCTCATATAAATGGTTCGCGGCTTATTTGTGGCCTCACTTTTGTGTTGGTTGTCATAGCATTCACAGAATTGTGTGAGCTGTTGCGTAAGTGTGGGAAAAATTGTGCTTGCACAGTCTGAGTTTGCGTCTTACGTAAGCTGCAAATAAGCCGTGATACCATTTATACAAGTGATTTCACATCCTATATAAGCCCCGTGTTTATTTAAGCCAAGCTTGAAACACTAGTATTACACAAGTCATGGCTTATGTTATCCATGGCTCATGTAAGACGTGAACTGGCTAAAATGTACCATTTATACGGTAAGTTCGTGTCTTATGTAAGCCTTATGTAAGCCCACTTAAGTAAGCTGCGGCTTATTTTCCTTGTATAAATGGCCCTATTGTATCTGAGATTTTCCATGAGTACAGTTAACTCCTGTTAACGTAAACCCCAGGAAACCAGAATTGTGCACTAACTCGAACTAAAATTGATTCCCTTAAACTTGAACCCTCAATAACTCAAACCTCTCACTAACTGTAATGCTCAGGTCATATTCTTTAAACATGTTTGTTTTCAAGATTTAGATAAATGGAATCCCTCTCATTCTGTTATTTTGCTACATTTTGTTTAAATCCCATCAGGATTGTTGATTTGCTATGTTCTCTAAGTATCATTCCACTTTTAGTGCTTCTCTGGAATCAACCGGATTGAAGCCAGATTGAAAGAGTATGTTCACCATTTTTGTTTGTCCCATTTATTTTATTTTCTGACAGAAAACAAGCTTTTGAGGCAGCTTTATTAGCTCAAACATGGAAAATAAAATATGAAGACATCAAATGGCCAAAGAATAAAGGAAAGTTAGGAAGTAGGAAGAGCATGGTAAGTTGAAAAACTTGCTACATCTGCATCATTCACTTAAGATACCACTTTGATTAGAAAAAAAGTGTTCAAAGTGGGAAAATCTCCCAATTAGAAAATGGGAAATGAACTTGTAAATAATTAATGGTTGTCATCAGTAAATGTTCCTTACATTTGCTGTATTAGACACGAAAAGGCCTGACTTGTAGCACATCGTTGTAACTGACAATGTAAATTTCCAGACCTGGGGCCCGTTTCTCAAAGTCCCCGGAAAATTTTTGAGCCCAAACAACCATTTTTAGTCAACCAGTATTTAAAGACAAAGAAGTGTATGTGCCTGAAACTTCTTGCACGGAATGAAACCTCTGTTTCTATTAAGAATATGTGAATAAATCAGCTCTGTAGTCATAATGTTTGAGATTTTGCTACGGCTTTCTGGGTGCGAAAAATTTTTGGGACTTTCGAGAAACGGGCCCCTGATGTTTCTTTTGAATGGCTAATTTCTGTTGCATTTATAGCAATAATACACACTGACCACTTAAGTCAATGTGGGTATCACTGATTAACAGCATGTGGAGTGACCATCTATGAGTGACTCTACGTAATGTCTAAAAGAGAGTGTTAAAAATTAATTCCATTAATTTGCTTGTTTGATGTCTTTAAAATGTGACTTTCTTTATAGGTAAGCATGGCTGGAAGTGAACGCGGATCAATGGAAGAGCTACGAGGGCAAATTTTTACAGTCCTTGGGATTTATGAGGTGAATATCTTATTACACAACTATGATATATTAAATTTATAAAACATGCAAAACCACTTAATAAATAGGCACCTGCAATAGTTAACTATCAACTGCTGACCAATGTACTATATTTTTAGGATATTTTCATTAGGTAAAACAACTTCTCTTGAAATTTATATAGGGCAACTCAGTGGCAGTTAAAAAGTTACAGAAGGCAAAAGTTGTTCTGGAACGTGATGTGTTGTTGGAGCTAAAGGAAGTAAGATTGATTGCATAAATTTTGTTTGATTATTTGCTATTTACAATACATGCATTTGCGACCAGCACCATGTAATTGACCTGAAAGGAGAAATGTCCAAAACAGTCTGTTTTGATGTCTTTATACAGTTAGGAGTATTCAGAAAGCAAATTCAAAGTTGTTCAAAAAAGGTTGGGGATGTAGGGAACTGCCCAGAGGCCCTTCTATTTGCTCTGAAAATGTTTTCGCCTTTTGAGCCTCACTTGTATTTTTGAGGCATAAGGGGGAGAGCAGTTGCTTCCTGGGCCTCATCTGTAGGTTTGTAACTGAATGGTACATAAACAATCTGACCAAATTGCCTCATTTTTTATGAATGCTCTAAACTGCTCATTTGCAGCACACTGCTTACTCAAAAGAGTAAAAGTTAGTTTTACTAACAGAGAAGTAATGCATTAATCTTATTAATACATATACATGTATATTTTTTGGAAGATGAAAGATCTCACCCACCAGAATATCAACACCTTTATCGGTGCTTGTGTTGAACCTGGTAACATTTGCATCTTAAGCCAGTACTGTGCCAAAGGAAGTCTACAGGTAACATAAAATTACCGAAATATGAATTGAAGTACTGAAGTACCAGTACATTACTGATTTACATTCATGATGTGTCTCCTTTTCCAAATATATATATAAATGTAACATAGCTGAATTGCTTAACAATTTGGGTGTGCATTCCTTACTTAGTATGATCCGTTTTGTAGGGCTCAATCTACAGAAAAGAATTATAATATCTAGCTGGAAAATTTCATAATAGGCCTATTTGCATCAACTTTATCTAGAGATCTCAATGTTACTTGTTTTGACACTGAAAGTAATGAAGTGGATATTGCATTACTTGACTAAAGCTACTAGGAAAAAGATGGTCTTTATCATGCTGTAACTCCATAACAAGGACAGTGATCTCCCAACCCCAACCCACATTTTCAATTGTATTTTTTTTTTTTTTGGCCTTTTGTCTTTTTTTAAGGGAAGGGGTTAGTTAATTAGTTTGCTTGTTTGTTTGTTTTTTATTTCTGACAACACTTGGCCTGATTACCTGGAAGTACAGCAAGAGTTTAAAAAAAATCTGAATGAGCATAAATGTCCTGAACTGTATTTATGATCCAATTTATGTCTCATATTTTGCAGGATGTGTTACATAATGACAGCCTGAAATTGGATTGGATGTTTCAAATGTCTATTTCATCTGACATTGCAAGAGTATGTATATCTGACTGTATAAATAATCCTCCGTAGGAAAAAAGATGGTGACTTGTACATTCACCCATAGTTCTTAGCGCACAAAAACCTTAACAATGTTCATAAAAACACACAGAAACATTATACAATCTTCAAACCTAGGCTACTTAATGTCCTTAGTACAGAGATGTATATTGTAATAATTTGGTTTTCTTTGTGCCTTTTAGGCTGTGTTAGGTTTGCAAGGCCTTGTGGTAAAATGTACATCCGCCATCTTTTTTCCTACGGTGGATTGGTGTCAGTCATCTTCAGTTGTATTTCATTGCTAGCTGGAGTGTGCAATCCCTTATTTAATACAAACAATCGATCTCTTATTGTCAAAAGAATAAAAGTGCATCTGGCAGTAAAGTGGTAGTCTATTTCACACAATACTGTCAGTTTCCATTGGTAAAGGAATCTTAATACATACATATTCACTTAGATGCCATCACTAATTGCAGTAATTTATTCATTCAAAAACAATAATCCTGAAATACTTACTTGTGATCAAAGAAAATATGTTTCAATTTCCCCCCAACAGGGCATGCACTTCTTGCAGAATAGTCCAGTTCAGATTCATGGCAACTTGAAATCTTCAAATGTACTCATTGACAGTCGCTGGACATGCAAAGTAACTGATCATGGACTGTTTCTGTTCAAAGAGGGACAAGAGGTTGATGTGGAAGCAGGAACAGAAGCCAAGTATTATGGTAACTTATGATTTTCTGAAAGTTTTATGTTGTTGACTTAATGTTAAGAGTACCATTTTTGCTTTAAGGGCGGTGCCTACTAAATACAAAGGTTTTTGCGCCACATTAGGACCATGAGGAAAAAGTAGATCTTTGCAAGGACTATTGGAATCCACAAAGAAAAATGGGGGTAGCCATGCATTTTGTTGAGATAATTAGCCTTGAATCTCAACAAAATTATGGAACAACCCAGCCCAGGAGCTCCGCTTTTAGGCTTGCTAGATGTATTATATTTGTTTTGATTAATATTGATTCCCTTCTTTGCAGACAGCCTTTGGACAGCACCAGAACACATCTTTAATGAACAATTTCCCCGATCACAGGCTGGAGATGTCTTCAGTTATGGAATTATACTTTCCGAAATTGTAACTCGTGGTCTACCATATGGCATGTTTGAAGATCTGTCAGCTAGAAGTATGTGTTGACTTTAGTGCTTGTTACTATTCTCTCTCAAGCTATCATAATCAAAGAATGTCAAGACTTAATTGAGAGTTTGTGCTATCAGATCCAATACTAGAACTGTTACTTACAAACATTAGTCACATGTGAAGACTAGCTTACAATTCCATGAATTTTAAGAAATATATATCATCCTTTCTGACTTGCTTTTGAAATAAAGTTAGTATATTATGTTGCATCTGTAAACTGGAAATGTGCTTTTAAGGTGGCTTACTACAGTTTTGATGGATTATAACAGCCCAACTTCTAACTCTTTTGAAAAATGTTCCAAGATGTTTCTTCTCTCTCTATTTACTGTTTACTTAAGTCTTTTATCATTCTATGTGAAACTTGAACAAACGTCAACAAATGGTAAACATAAACGACCGAGTACTTAAGGAGAGACTGGGCACTAGTAGGTTAAATCTCGTTTTTCTCAAAATCTACCCATATGACCTCACCTCAAAATTTCAGGAATAAGAAATTGGCTCTGAGTCAACTTTCATGCAAAGTAAAATAAAAATCTGTACAACAGATTTTTCACAAACTAAGAAAATGTGAAATCAAAAATAGCTCAAAAGCTGTCTTACAGATTTTTTAAAAATTTTGGCTCTAAACGTGATTCACCCCTACAAATCAACTGTGAAAATTTCATCATAGGTTGTACAGTGGGTTTTCAAGCAATCCTCAATCAAAGATTGGATTTTACAACCTTGGATGAGAATTGAACTGCGCATGCTCCAATATTTAAGCACACACTCATGTGACACCATGTATCACATGTGAGAAAGCAAGAGTAATTTAGTGCTCTTTTACCAGTTGTTTATCAAGTTTTTATGTCATTTTTTTGGTCCTAGGCTTAAACACACGTTAAAACACAGTTTGAAACTATTGCTACGTATACCAAATTGATTTAATGCCTTTCAAGTGCTGAAGTGGTTTTCGTTTCTTCTTAGGGTTGCTTGCGTCATTTGTGCACACGTAATTAATACTGACATCTGGCAAGCAATCATAGCACACGCTACTAGTCTCTGAAAAACTGTAGTAAGCCACCTTAAACGTCTTTACTGAATTGTGTGAATGTATGCTCTTTATAGGTGTTATTGGTCGAGTTCAAAAAGGAGAGACTCCATCTTTCCGTCCTCGCATTACAAAAGACATTGTAGGACACGCTCTGTATGTTGACATGATGAAACAGTGCTGGGATCAAGACCCAAATGCAAGGCCCAAGTTTACAGACTGTATTAAATATCTTAAGCAGATGAACAAAGGAAAGTAAGTTGACTAAAAACCCAGTTTGTGTAAATTTATATTTCCATAATAGAGCACTTCCTATTTCATGTTGACAACATCAGAAATGCTTTTGTTGTACGTTGTAATTTTTTTTTTTTTTTTTTTTGGGTTCTACTAGGGACTTCAATATTATGGATACTATGATCACCATGATGGAGAAGTACACCGATCACTTGGAAGACATTGTTGCCGAGAGAACCTCAGAGCTCGCCGCTGAAAAGGCAAAGACTGATGAGCTATTGTACAGGATGTTACCAAGGTATCGAGGTTACGTTGCGTCCCGTACGGTGATAGTAAAAGAGCAAACATTCTCCTTGGTTGATTAACCTAGGTCTAAGGAACTGACCAGCCCGGCCCGCCGCTGTATTTTTTTCATTTGTTTCAGTAGAAGAATTAGCGGAATTAGCTTGCAGCGACTTACATATTTTGCAGTACAGAGTCTACATCTTACCTCACAAGAACAACATTTGCCTCGGCGATTAAGCTGAACAGATTGAATTTAGCTCCCCCAAATCACCGATGTTATCTTTTCTTCATAATATTTAGACTGTGTACATACTCCTCTACAAACTTCGTTGTAAGGCGCCATCTTGCAAGGCGATATTTCAACCCAGTCCCTAATAGCCTGTTGCACGCGTTCCGTTAGACTGGTTAGTTGGGGCGCAGCGCGGAAAACAGCGCGCGAAAATATAAAAAAAGTCCGGCGCTTCCACTCACCGCACTTTTTTTAATTGTTGTTTGTTTTTTCGCGCGCTGATTTTCACGCTGCGCCCCAACTAACTGAGCGCCTGGAAGAGGCTAAGTCCCCGAGCGACTTCGTAATACGAAAGTGCGCTAAAAAGGAAAAAAAACCTATATATTGCGATTTCGATTGTCTTGTACAATTCTCAGTTTGATTAGCGGAAATACTTGGTAGCTTTTAAATCAAGCTCAAGTTTGTTTTCCTTTCTTTCTTTTTTTTTTTCTCTATTTATTAATTTACTCTTTTTTCTTGTACGATCACAGATCTGTAGCAGAGGAGTTAAAGAGAGGACAGCCAGTCACTGCTGAAACCTTTGACTCCGCTTCATTATTCTTTAGTGACCTCGTTGGATTCACCAAGCTCGCATCTGAAAGTACTCCTTTACAGGTAGCATTCATTGTTTCAGTGTGTAGCTAGTACGTATTTTCTGATTAATTTTCAAATGACACAAAACAAAACCACTGTCAGCAACGTTCCTATAGAAGCTGAAAGCTTTCTTTACTTCTCTCTCTTTTCTTTTCTTTTCTTTCCTTTCCTTTTCTTTTCTTTTCTTTCCTTTTCTTTCCTTTTCTTTTCTTTTCTTTTCTTTTCTTTTCTTTTCTTATTCCTTTCTCTTTTTTGACAAGTACTAAACCTGGCCAGAGTTAAGGCTTGTTTTGGGATTCCCTCAATATTATCACTCAGATATTTACGTGCTATTTCCTTGTATTGTCCTAATAGGTTGTCGATTTATTAAACGATTTGTACACTTGCTTTGACGAGATCATTGACATGCATGATGTATACAAGGTAAGATTCAAATTTTAATGCGTGAATTTCACGTAATAGGACTGAGTGGAGTCCAATTCGGTCTGTTATCATAAGAGTGATAGCAAAATCGGATGACCGCTCAGCGGGAGGCCGATTTGTTTATCACGAGTATGATTACAGACCGAATTGGACGACACGAAGTCTTATTACCGATTAATCATAAAAATTACAATTTCCAAGAAAAGAAAAATAGCCAAGTTATGAAAGAAAGGGAAAACTTGCATTAAAATTTCTACAAAGGAGATGTAAACATTCTAAGGCCACCGCGCCTCCTACCGGCAATTAGGAGCCAAAAACACAAAAGCAAGCGCGCGCGCGCACGCACTTAACTACAACTTTGAATGTGATTGGCTTATTGAACTGTCCGGTAACAGACTGTCCAATAACAAACTGTCCGATAACAACTTGGCAAGTGAATTAGTGGAAAATAGGAGTTTTTTTAAACCAATCACAATCGCGGAAATTGTAATTTTTATTCGGAAAAACATTCTTCCCTCAATGCGAAGCGTCAAGTAAGCTTTTCACCATAGCGGTAGACATGAAATTCGCCAGTCTGGAGCTTTTTTCGTCTTTTTTTCTTGGTACGGCATGCGTCAAGTTGTCTGGAATTTCCTACTACATGATGCAAGCAAATGCTCATTGGAACAAACTGCAAAAGTGCGTAAATGCTACACTTTGATGGCTATTATTGCAGTTTCCAGAGGTATGAAATACAGCCACAATGTCAATTCTACCTTGTATTGACATTTTCCACTTGTTTGGTGCCTTTTAGGGTAGGAGAGAAGAGGCGAGAACATTTGGCCTTTTCAAGGGAACAAAGCTCTAGACAATGAAATTATACTTTCTAGGTTGAATACAGGGATAATTTCCATCGCAAATAGGATTTCATTGATACGGAACAAACTTTTTGTCTACACAAACCTAGCAGTGCCCTTCGCGTGATGAGAAATCTTTATTTTTTCTCTCGTTTCAAATGAAGGTGGAGACAATTGGCGATGCCTACATGGTGGCTTCTGGATTGCCAAACAGAAATGGTATCAGACACGCTGGGGAGATCAGTAACATGTCTCTTGATCTGCTTTCAGCGATGACATCTTTTAAGATCAGGCATGTTCCAGGAAAGCAGCTGCAACTAAGAATTGGGATCCATACAGGTTGGTTCACATGCCTGTCAATACATGCATCTCACTGAACTTCTAATTAGTTTTAGAAAAACCAAGTTCTGGACAAATCGGTTAACACTGCTAAATGCTTAATGTTTTCAGGCCCTGTTGTTGCTGGGGTTGTAGGTCTCAAAATGCCGCGGTATTGTCTTTTTGGTGACACAGTTAACTATGCTAATCGAATGGAATCCTCTGGTTTGGGTAAGCGGTTGTTTGAATTTCTGAGCCATCTACCAGAAATCCATTTTGCATTTGACATTTCAGTGGACTAATTAAAAATATATATATCACAATAACTGCCCGAAGAAAGATAAGCTTGATAAAGTGCAACTGTTGCCAAGGTTTAAAATAATATGGGATTGTTTGCTAACGGATTGATGCCATCAGATCATTGTAAGACTGAAAAAGAGTGGTAGTGTTGATCTACCAAAGAGAAAGTAATGGAAATGTTGGAAACTCTTGCCAGTCACCTTACAACACTGCCACTATGGACAAGCGCAATTTAGCTCACAACTCCTAGTTTTTTAAGTCCTAAATTAGGAATCACTGGTTGCTTGACTCTTTGTGAAAACGGTTGTTTGGCTTTTTCAACGAAAAAGGGCGCCTTTCTGAAAGCTCTTTCCGGCTGTTGCTTTTCCTCTGCGGTTTAGCCGTTAGGCTATGGTGTGTCGGTGATATGCAACCCCATTAATTAAAACGTTTTCAATCTTTCAGCTCTCTGCATTCACGTGAGCCCTGAATGCAGAGAAGTTCTTGAACAGCTTGGCGGGTATATCTTGGAAGAACGAGGATTTGTGGAAATGAAGGTGGGAAACTTTAGTAATTGTACTTCTCTTTCCGATGACCGCCTGTTCTTTCGTTTACCTGATTACTATAGTTTTATTGCAAACATCCAATTAACCAAGCTGTTTATTTAACTTCCAGGGCAAGGGGAGTATCCTAACTTATTTCTTAAAAGGACGAGAAGGTTTTGACAAGCCTCTTCCAGATCTAAGTCTACAAGCGGGCATGGAGGAGCACACTTTTAAGTAACTGTCCTTAAGTGGTTTTATTTCTAAAGGCGAGACCTGCGTGTTTAGTGCAAATATAATCACTTTGAGGATATTTGGCCTTTGGAATTTTTTATCTCTACCACATAAACTGAAAAAAAACCCTGACTTATCTATTTAGTGCTTGATCTTTGAGGTTTGGTTTCTTAGGTGTCTTGTCCGTATTTTAGACAGAGAAAAAGTCAATTATGAACGCTATAACGCTATAGCTTTGATAGCCAGTTTTCGTTCTAGGTTATTCCTAGTCTATGTCACTGTTTCTGCCTGTCGTCTTGGATTACTTTGGGAGAGTTTTTGCGAAAACTACACAGCTAAAAGGGAAAATATTTCCCGCCGCACGTCCGCGCTTCTTGGTCCCCCAAAATACTTCACTTGACTTACAGGCAGCCGGTCACTGAAAAGTAGTGGGACGAGCGATAAATGCACACATGTCTACACCAGATAGAAAGACAGCTAAGTTTCAGTTTTTATTGCGCTCATTTTCTAAACCACTTGTTGGGTCCGTCGGAAGACAAAGTAAGCATGAAATGCACTTTCCTGGAAGTCACTGAGCTGAAGTTTGCTCGCATGACTTACATTCTCATTTCGCCGTTCTTGCCCGGCAATTTTAATTAACGGAGTACACGCCAATCTTAAGCTTTCGGTTGTTTGTATGTAAAGATCAAAGTTCCTTGGATTTAAAAAGAAAATGGCAAAAGAGACTCGTTCTCTCGACTACGCCAACTTTCGCAGTTCTTCAAAAACTACATAGGAACTCGTTCACAGGGCCGTCCGCAACTGTCCCGTTCACTAAGATCATAGACATTCAGATTTTTTGGCCAGTCAGACTGGATTCGCAATTCTAGTTACGCTGGTTTGTACATCAATATCGAAGACTGAGTCAAAAACAGGCTAAGTTGGTCTAGGCTAATTAGCTTTTGTTTGGGTAAGATCCTAGCTCTCACGCAATATACTGAAAAGTAGACCCGTTCAGACCTGTTTGACTTCATTGTTTAGTGTTTTGAGTCGCCGCTGCTTGTGGTCTTTCATATCTTTTGGCTTACATTCATAATTTATTTTACTACTAGATATAGTCACTTAGGCATTTAACTTTTACATTAATTGTATTTTGTGACAGGTTCTGTTTCGACATTAGAGAGGTAAAGCATGACGTTAACGGCAGACGGCAAACGGCGAAGATAACCTCTGATTTTGAGTTCTTTTCTTCTAATCTGTAAATAAAGCACACAAAAATGGAATAACGTCTCCTACTATTCATTGCAAATACAAAAATAATTTCACACTACTGTACACACAGCTGAAGAGAGAGGGAAAAAGTTTCATTTTTGCCGTTTGCCGTTTGCCGGAAACGTCATGCTTAACCTCTCTAATGTAAATGGGTTTTTTAAATACTTAAAAAAGGTTGTAAAAAATTGTGACTATTAAAAAGTTTTAATAAACATTGGACTTTGAAGGAATGTTTATATATTCAAGTTCTCAAAGTCGCTATTCCCTTTTAGCCGATAGGGGCTTATTTTTAGCGCGTGGAAAAAATGGCCATGGACATGCTGGAGAGGCGAGATTCTAGCCGACTAAGATTTCACTAATTCAACGCTCGTTTTCTTCCCCCAAATAACCATTCGTTGATCTCTAACTAAAACCGTGCCGAGACACCATCGGCCAGAGAATGATTGCGAGAAAAATCTCCCAATTTTCATTCCTCCGATCCCCTCCCAGGCCCTACCGGCCTTCCTTGTGCCTTTTGTGTTTTCCCTATATTGATCTCGATCCTATGTGATCGTTTTACTCCAAAGTGTGCACTTGTCGGTCCGGGGATCGACCATGCACGCTTCAACTGCTCGATACTTGATGCCCAAAAGTTTGTCTGATGCTTTCTTAGTAAACAGGCCACGATGAACCTTGTGCATTCCGATTGAGTCTGTGATACACTCGGACCACTCGGGCAGCTTTATCGCTCCTGTTGCACACTTAACTTAGCTGGAGAAGTCGACTGGAGACAATTATTGGACACCCTGTCCATTGAATATTGATTAGGTAGTTGAACATTGATGGCTCCGGCATGATGTGTAAAACTGACGCCCGGCCGTTGATAAAAGGTTGAATGATGAAACATAGGCTCCTGGTTCAATAAAGCTTTTTCCTCTAACAAGACAGTTCGCTCAGTGATTTTTGCGCCTTGGCTTTCCCTTCTCCAAGAAATCTGACACGAGAGATTTAAAACCCTTTCAGTTTTTTTCTCTTCAAAAAAAAACAGGATCATATATTTCTCTTTTTATCGTCATTATCGGTGAACAATTCCCTCACATCCACGACACTCACAGGGCCCAAACCAAACCTGCCAGAGATATTTAGTTTCTTTGCATTCATTTTCGAATTCACTAGACACACTCAGTTTATACTGAAAGTTTTCATTGTTGTTGTTTATAAAAGTTCTTGAACTGCCAGCTGGTTTCGAATTCCACGGGATCAACCGAGCAAGAGATCAAATTATGCTAAATATCAGGTCAGACGGTCCAATCAAAAGAGTGCGTAATGCATTCTGTGTCAATCAAACCCCTGGTATCTGACAGCCCATAATTTTGTAACTGTTCTTCCAGCTAAAGGCAAACTTGAGGATTTGGACGTGAAAACAAATGAACACTTATTGCGACCTACACAGGGAAAGTTTGGGCTCTGTTTGAAAGGCGTTATCAATGGACAGCATGTCCATTATAACGCAAGTTAACAAGGAAGATGAATCAGTGGAAGTGAGCCCGTATACGCAAGCTAAACGTAAGTACTTCTCGGGCTTCCATATTGCTCACTTGCTTCCAGTGCATGTCGTTCGAACGGCGCGAATTTCATGCACAGTTTTGTTTGCAATCCCGGCGAAATTCCGTCTGCAAAGAAGAAACCTTAGCCACCTCTTTTGAAACTCTCTTAATTTCTGTTTGCCTCAGACTGTCTTTTTGTGGTTAATTGAGTCAATGCAATCGTCAATCTAACATTTGATTTTAATTGAAGTTGGCCGCTTAGTTATGACGTTCGTAGATTTTGTTAACCTGAGATTATCTTCCTTCGCAGCGTGGTTACTAACGTTTGCTACTCTGTATTGCAGTACCTGGTTCGATCTCCAAAAAGACCAAAAATCGGAACATATTTTCTTCGTTTTTCTGTTGTTTTGGCGCGCAATCGGCTGCAGCCGGTACCCCGTGTACAACTGTAACCCACACAAATCACAACCACAACCAGAATGAAAACTCGCTCAGCAGCGAAGAAAAAGATTCGAAGGTAAGTACTTCTGCACGTAGATAAGCATAAATGATATTTCCAAGTTATATTCTACAGGTGTTCGATCATATTTTTCCGCTGGTCGTTTCAAAGCAGCATAGTACTCTAAACAACCGCTCTATACCGTATCATGTATTTCCGCTGCTGTCTTTTCTTAGAAAACTCGAAGGTCGTTTTATGAGGAATGTAGTGAAGCGAGCATAATTGTTATTCTCGAATCACTGCGGAGCAGCTATGTCCAAGATTATGTGATCTTCTGCTTTGTTACCGATGTTAATGGTCTTTGCTAAAAAGTGTATTCTTTACCATTTTGGTGTAAATTTAATATCCAAATTAATAACATGCTCGAGGGTTTCGTGATGTTGACATTCCAGCTTGTCTGTTTCGGAGAAGAGGAACGTGCACCTTGATATTTAAAGGGCTTCATCTGCGATCTTCGCTCTTTTATCTTAAATCTACGCTTACTCTACTCTTCGAAATTTTTTTAAAGCGTTTACTCGGATAGGCATTAGTATTTTGTAAAAATCGACGGATGGAGAGTAGAAACCCACCCGGTGGTAAAATACTAGGAAAGGAAGATCATCTTTTCCCGGTTCCTTGTCTCTAATTAACTTAACCCTCAGATGATTTCATACCCGCTTGGCGCACTTGTTTCGTGTCGATAGTTGAATCTGTTTCAAAAGGGAAATACTAATTAATTGTTCTTGTATTTCCGATGACGAGTTTACCGTATTCTTGGCTTCACTGGGATAAAACTAATATCAATCCTTCAGGGCTAGATACGCTGCGTGCATGTTTATGACAGCTAACTCTCAGAGCACAAAATCCAAAAGAAAACAAATTAAAAATTAAAAAGTGTCATCTTTGCTATACAAGACATACTCTGTAGTACCTTCTTGCTGCAGCAGATAGGAGAAGTTAGTGATCTCTTAATTCTATTTCCTGCTGTAGGAAATAGTTGAACTTTTTGTGACAAAAGGTGGCAAAATAGTGTACAAAAATTCGTGATTATTTTTATTGATAATTAGCGTAGGGTAAATCCGTGCTAAGTTGCATGCTAAGTACTTTTTTTTAGTCATGAATATTTGATGAGAATCTGTTGAAAATAAACAGTTATTAGGGTTATTAAAATAGTTCTATAGTTGATAAATTATGGATTTTCTAAGATTTGTATTCATGAAATATGTACTTTTAAATTCATGGAATGTTTTGAAGAAGTTAGGCCGCATGTTGATGAATATATTTCTGAAAATTAACTACAAACTGCATATATCAAGTTGATTTTTGTCATGAATTTTCCTTTTTTATTCATGTTTTTATTCTTCTACTCAAGCTCAAGCAAATAACAATGCTCGCTTGATTTGAAGCTGAAGATTAAACAATGTTCAAATTAATCCAAATAACTGCCGTGATATAACTGCTTGGTAACTAGTCAACTTTTAAACAAGCCCATTGTTTAAAAACAAATTTGCTCTGGGAGCAATGATTGTTTATTATCAACAAGGACATCTACAATATTTACAGTTTTGCTGAATTCATGCTTTTTAATAACAGCTGATGGCCTCACACCAGGAAAGACGTGCAGAATCTCAGAGTAGTTTCAGTACAACTTAGAACATTAACTTTAAGGAGGTGGTGAGATTTTGTACTTTGTAGTGTCCTAACTGAACTGTTTGCTAATGATTGATTATTGTTTCATTTCTATTTGTTTGCAGCCCTGTAAATATCTCCTTCCTCCAGTCAGACATCAGGATATGCACAAAAAATGTATAGTGATAGATCTTGACGAGACACTGGTCCACAGTTCCTTTAAGGTATATACTTAAAACAAATGCAATTCAATTTTTTTAGAGTAGCTGAAGCTGGATTGAAAATCTAATGTAAAATGATCACGTGTTCCAGCTAATGGGGAAGTAATGAATTCATTAATGGAATTTGAGCTCATACTTTGTTTCACACTTCCACTTACATGTATCAAATGTAGAGTTCATTGTTCACAATTTTGATTGGATTGATGGCAACTAGCTTGACCTGTGTCAGGCACTTGTTTTCCTAATAATATTTTCATAGAAGTAGAAAGGTCAACAACTTTTTACCCATTTTATTCATTAGCCATTCTTTTTCTTCTTTTTAAAATTTCACTTGCTAGTCGTGACTTTTTTTTTTTGCTGGAAATGGAAGAGGTTATACAGTCAGTATAAGTGAGATACATGTATTTTTACTACTGGAAATTGAACACATTAAATCACAACTGAAGGTCAAGAATGTAAAGGTCTTCCAGAATCTTAGGGATTTTACTTGTGATTTCCAATGATATGGTCCTGTCTTCCGATTCTGCTGATGACTCATTCTTTAGACTAATAAACAATGACTCTTCCCCTCTCTAAACCAGTTAAAGAATAATCTACCAAATTTTTAAGGAGATAATGTTACCAATGTGTGCTTCCGTTTAAAAAATTGTATCTTAATTTATTGAAATTCTTCTGTAATATGCCAAAACTATTGCTGTCTGAGTGCCCAGCTGTTTTGGTAAAGTAAACAGAAAGTAATTTGCATGTCCTTGAAATGTTGCATTGAACAGTTGTTTATTCTATGAAATGTTCTAGGACTGTTCAACCTGTATGTTTGAAATTTGTGGAAAGGAAGTTCAAATTTCTCGTTAGACTCAGATATTGGCTCCTGTCTGACTTTAGTATAATATTATCTATTTGAGTTGTTTTTTCCCCTTTGGACACTGCCAGTTGTCTTTGGTAATACATTTGTTTTCTTGTGTAGCTGAATCAATATTGTTTTAAGCAAGTGTACTAAGCCAGTAATAAAACATTAAGTATTCTGAAAAATATCCATACTCTCCCCACAGAATGTTTTTTTGGGGGGGTTTCGGCTCTCCCTGACTCCAGAAGTTCCAGTACAGTTGCATTCTTTCTGTAAAATGTGTTTTTTAAATAAAACAATTGGCTTTTGATATCCCCCGTCAGCTTGGAATTTCCAATGACCTTCAGTGGAGTGGGTATGGATATTTTCTGGAGCCATGTAATGTTAAAATTTTCTTCCTTTTAAGACTTTGGGTTTGTTTGTGTCATACATATTGAAAGTGCACATATAATTTTGTTGATTCAGATCCAGGCTTCAGATGTTACTCATTGCTTTATTGCTACAGCTCTGTTTTGTATGGCCAAGAATGACCACACTCATCAGGCAACATTAGCAAATGACCGTTAACTGACAATGCCGGCGATATAATACAAATACAAATGTATGGGCGTGCCAGTAGCTAGTGCGCATAGGTTCGTTACACACATGTTATGTTATTCAAAAGAACTTGTGTGTGAATCTATTTCTGTGGGGACATGAACTTGCCAATTCATTTCTCATGTTTAGGCTGCATAAATCTTTTCTACAAATAATCAAAAACTTTTCTTGGAGGCATGGGTTGCACTTCTTGCTCACATTATTGTACGGTTCACATGTTCTAAGAACCTTCCACCTAACATGAAACGACTTCTGTTTGTCTTTGAGACACCAGATGTACTTCGAAAGTGCACATACATATAACATGTATATCTAAAGTACAACTATGTTGTCTGACTTCCTTGTTGCAGCTTGGTTGAATTTTTATTCCTCACAGGACTGATCATTACTGATGATAAAAATGTTATTAGCAAACATTTCTTTCATGTTTGTTTGTTTTGTCATATTTCAGCCTGTTCATAATGCAGACTTTATTGTTCCTGTGGAAATCGACGGTACAATTCACCAGGTAAGCTATTATTTAGTGAAGTTGCTCCAACCATCAGTTTTCAAATGGCAACAAAAAGGAAACATTACCTTTAACTGTAAAATAATATTATGGTCTGCAATCAGTCTCAGCCATACTGTTTGAAGTAAACTGTTGACCAAATAGCTTTTAATTAGCCTTATTACATGTATTTTTATACACTGTATATCTTGTAAATAGCTTATCTTATCATCTATATTACATTATATTATATATCATGCTGGGAAGTGCTTCACATGGGTTACTACTCCCATCCCCCTCATGCTTTCCCTTTTGGGAGAAATTATTTTTTTTAAAAAAAGGTCATCTAGGAATTTAATAATCCCTGGTCTTTGCCTCTGCGTTGTGTTTCCTTTTTTGCCTGCCTGCTTGCCTCTCATCATCCTGGTGTCAAATAAGAGCTCACAAGAGCATGATATTCTTGTTGTCTTTAATTCCTATTGCGAATGGACTTTATTTTAATGGCTCTCGTTCAATTTTGAGTCACCAGTTGCCATCTTCACACCCATAACAAGTTTGTTACTTTGTGGCTGAATTGTATCTGAACAACAGGCAAGTTCACCAATAATGTCAAGGGTCTATCAAGCATACTCGGTCGCAACCGGTGTTATGGGTTACCACCCTTAATGACAGCCCTGATTTTTCTAACGTTGTTTAATTTTGTCAAGTTTGAATGTAATTTTCTTTATGTCCAGGTGTATGTGTTGAAACGACCTCATGTTGATGAGTTTCTTCAAAGGATGGGAGAGTTGTTTGAATGTGTTCTTTTCACAGCTAGCTTAGCAAAGGTGAGACTTCACAAGTGTTTTTCCTTGCATTCAATAAATGAAGAATGATGTGTCTTAATGTACTCTGAATGGAACCTCTCAAGCTGATCAAGAAGTAAATTAAGAAAATTGTTAGCTGAAGGATGTCATCTTAATGTTAGACCAAATTGTCAGAACGGAGCTTAACAGGGTTTGAAGAAAGTGCTGTCTGGTCATCCAGGACAAGTAACTTTTTTTTCCTGCCGGGCTTGTGAGTTACTTTTCATTCTCACTTTCATGATGGGCTATGGCCAAGGTAAGTCATATGTCAACTAAATAAAAAAAATAATAAACTAAGACTTAACCAGGGCAACCAAATTTGTGAGCTGCTTGTCCAAAGGGCAAATGGGATTCTAATCTCTGTTAGAAGTCTAATCGTTCACCCTCAAAGCCGAGGATCTAGTGAGGGTGTTGTACATATGCTTAAAATATAATGGCAGCAAGTTTTCCTGGTTTTCTAAAGAACCCTGCAACTAAAATCTGAATCTTAGGTCAGTGGCCTTAGGCCTTTGATGTGTTTTAAAATGTTTAATGTTTTCTCTATAATTTGTAAATAAATGTTAGTAGTGCTTTCAAAGAGGCCAGAGTTATAAGACATGTCAGCTACAAATTATTCATGCTATATCACTGTACGGCAAAAATTAATACAGCTGTGTATATTTTAGTATGCAGACCCAGTGGCCGACTTGCTGGACAAGTATGGATCATTCCGTGCCAGACTCTTTAGGGAGTCCTGTGTGTTCCATAGGGGAAATTATGTCAAGGTAAAATAAGGAAGTTAATCTCTGTGTTCGTGGCCATGTGGCCCATCAGGTCGATGCTTATCTCCAGTTTCTGTAGCATGAAAAGACCAAGAGTTTTCCTACTCCCTCTGAATGTGATTCTAGTCAATCACAGGGTTACCCCAGTATTTATTTCACTGGTACATGTTTATATGTACTGATACACCTGGGTGGAGAGAGGAACTGTGAGAGGCAAGTGCCTTGCCCAAGACCACAACACCTCACGCCCCGCCAGGGCTTCAACTTCTGTGACTACTTGATCCAGTCTCGTACATTAACCTTCAGGGCTCAGCATCTTCCACAAGGTGAGGATAATTATTAATTTTATAATCCCTTGGCCTTGGATGTTTGTATGCAATTTTGCAATGAAACTTGCAGATATATATATTTGTTTACTTTGACATGTTTGTTTGTTTGTTTGCAGAGATATTTTTGTTTGTTTTTGCCTAATTTAAGTAATTTTCACTGCTGGCTGACATTGTGGAATGGCTTATGTTTTGCAGGATCTAAGTAAACTAGGAAGAGATTTAAAGCATGTTCTTATTGTGGATAATTCACCTGCATCATATAGTTTTCATCCTGAGAATGCAGTAAGTGATGACATCTTTTTGCTGTCAAGTTACTTTACAGAGCATTCTGCTTCATTAGGCCAGTTAGTTACATTAATTTCATGCTGTTTTGCTTTCTCACAGCTAAGATGTTGAAGAAATGAACGAGACTATTCACTGGCAAATAAACTACTAATACTTGGAGTGATTTTCAATTGAGTGTCGTAAAACCAAAACCAAACCAATAACTTACCAAAAAGACTACTCAGCCATTCTCAAAGCCTAGTAGCACCAAAACCAAAACCAAAGTAATTGCCTGATTACTTTCGACACTGAAATGAAAACCGCTCCAAGCCATACTGGATTATAACAATATGATTCATTTTCCAAGACCCTCTCTATGATTGAAGTGAGTCAGGTAGTCGGGTAAAGAAAAGTGAAAAGATGTCAAAACATAGCATTGTACTTGTGGAAATTGACTGAAACCAGGAGTTTCCCTGTAACTGAAATTTTATAATAAGACTACATGTCACTTAAAAAAGGGGTTTGAAGATATTTACGACTTACAGTGGTCACTGGTTGTGTTAAACTGTTAAAGGAATCACAGCTGTAAAATGAATCAGGTAAGAGGGCAGGCAGTGAAGCTGGGTCAGTTAGGGAAATATGGGAAATGAAACAATTATTTTGTTGGGTTGGCCGTAACCAGCCAATCGGACAATGTGGTATATATTTACTGTCATCTAATGCTTAATGAACATTGTGTTTGTCGTCAGGTTCCAGTTGCATCATGGTTTGATGACTTTTCTGACATGGAACTTTTAGACTTGATTCCCTTCCTCGAAACATTGAATGAAGTTGATGATGTCTGTGCATTTTTGAGAAGTGCTAACATGAACATCCTGAAAGGCAGATGCGATTCACTGGAAATCCGTAGCTGAATGACAGTGTAATTAATTTTAAGGTTTTTAAACTAAAGGCTTTAATTAATTTACATTTTTCTCTTTTATATTGGGACACTAGACAAACTGAAAGTATTGTTAGTTAGCACTCTTATTGATAATTTTTATCGGTATTAGTGCACATCATGAGGTGAGATTTGGGTCTCCCGTGTGGTGTGCACAATATTTTTAAAAAGATCCACTTACTGAGCTAACTACAACCAATGCACAAATAACATTATCACAAAACATATTGCTTTGTATACATTTTCACAGTTGATTTTACCTTCTTCATAAGGGAAGTAAGGATTTTTCAAATTAGTTTCTTTTCTTGTTATAAAGAAATTTTCTCTCTGTAGAATGTTATTATTCATTTTTGTGAATCAAATTCATAAATGGACAGGTTTGCCCTACCGAACTGGGCTGCAGCCAGGTTGTAAATTAATGTAGAAGTAGTGGGTAACTGTGAAGAGCGACTCCGATTTTAAGTTGTTGGTAACCTGTCAACCAACTGTTGTTGACATGTTACCAACAGATGACCAGCACTATCTTTTGACAGCTGCTCTTCACTTTTACTAAAACGAAGCGTCACTGGTACATTAATTGGCAAGCTCTCAAAAATGTGGAACTCGTGAGAGTTGGTTACTATAATTCTCACTGGAGACACCATCATAGATCTAGGGTTCTTCGAGTATAGATGAAGCATGATTTGAGACGTCATGTGATTATCGCGATCCACTGAAACACTATAAAGCTCAGCCCAGTTAAATTCTGGAAAGGCTAAATCATGGCACAACACATCATAGGACAGTGTCATAGGCCACGCCTATTGCACTGTGGTAAAAGCCCTTATTGCCTTTTTTTAGAACTTTTTGTTTGAAACGTTATTTTTAATCACAATCATTACGTTGATTAACTATGTTTTTACGTAAAGTGTACATAGAACTGGTTCTGTAGAAAGAAATACTAAAGTCTCATTTATTATACAAAATTATTAACTCGTGGTTCCCATGTTGATTATAAACCTCGTGGCAGAAATGGCATAATTTTTAAGGGAGGCAACTTTCCTAAATAGAGAAATAATGTTTATCTTCTTTGCACTAGGTAAGACAATGTAATATAGGATTGACATTTTGATATGAAACAAATTTGTGCAGTGAATGTTGTTCAAACCTTGTTTATAGTCTAAACACCATTTTTTAACTTAGATCTATGTATTCTTGGAGTTTTGTACCAATTTAAACCAAAAAGAGATTCAAATGTGTATTTTGCCACTTTCAAGGAATTGTAATGGGCAAAATTTCCTGGGATTTTTGTATTTTTGTTGGACTCTTTGCTATTTTCATGAAGTCAAAGCAAAGGAAGTCACTAACCATGATTTCTGTAGTTTTG
Organism: Orbicella franksi; assembly: GCF_964199315.1. Lineage (NCBI taxonomy): Eukaryota > Metazoa > Cnidaria > Anthozoa > Scleractinia > Merulinidae > Orbicella > Orbicella franksi. The sequence goes on from NC_138159.1 coordinate 20,211,016, forward strand.
ATATGCAATATTATTCCATGCTGTGGAGAATACAGCCAATTGCAGGGATAGAAATGGTGGTATCTTATGCGTGGGTGTTTTCTGTCTTGGTGTGTGCTCTTTTGGAATTTACATGTGTATGGGGATGGGGAAGTTATGTACTGCTTTTGCATGGTATACCATATATACAACTGAACTCTTTGTTTATGTCAAAATACAGTCTAGACAACTATGTAAATTAATATTTGTGTGTAACAAATCAATAGTAACTGTCCTTTATTATATGGCTGTGTCTCACAAGGACTGGGAACTACCGAATTCACGAATTTGATTGGCTGAAATCGATATTGACCGCAGTCTAGATTTTCCCATCTAGACCGGCATCTAGACTGGTTTCATTTTGCGTTGAAAAAGTAGCAAACTAAACATACAAAAATGTTTACCATTTTCTTTTATTTTCTTCTCAATCATTTATGGAAGTGCCAAAAAGCCTGATGACAAAAAAAAAAAGTAAAGAGGATGAGAAAATTTTGGCAGGTTTAAGTTAAGCTCATCGCTGTTCGCAAGCAAAATGTCAGCAAACCAGTTACATTAAATGAATTAAAGTTTTCTTCTTTGCCATATAATAAACATCTTATTAACCGAGCTAAGTCGGTCTGTATGGGAGAATCTTGACCTCGGTCGTGTGTACAGACCTCACTGCGTTCGGTCTGTACTCATGACCTTGGTCAAGATTTTCCCATACAGACCTCCTGCTCGGTTAATAAGAGCTAATTATAGTAACTTTTCCATTCAGCAACTAGAAATATTGAATAAGGTATTTCTTTTTGGAAAATTGTCAAATTTACATCCATGTAAACATCGGTAAATTGAATCTTTTGAATGCGGTTAGCCTGTGAGCAGGTTCTTTGCGGGGAGAGAAAAGCAAGATGTGAATGAGTTCAATAAAGATCATTTAATATATGATCCACTCTGACCTAACTTGTGCGTAAAACTGAACTAGGATTAGTCCCTTGTACAATATGATCAATGGTATACCATGCCAAAGGATTTCATTGCTATTTTCTACTATAATATAAATGAGACTCTCTGTGGATAATAATTAATTTGAAGTTGGGGATAGTTAAAATTTTAACAATTCCAGTGACTCGAGTGAGAATAAACTTTCTGATATAACACCAACAGTTTTGGTTACAAAATGAAACATTTGTGGAAACGTTGTTAGGAAAAATTTATTGCTACCTGTAGAGAGACTTGCAGTTAGGTTTCATTGATTGATAATTATTCTATGCCTCTGTTGATTTTCGTGTTAGTTATAGATGCTACTGCTTTAGTGCAAGGTAGTGTCAATGTTTTGAATTATATGGACTTGTTTTGCCTTCAGATTATACAAATACTTTACTTTTGCTATAAACACTAAATATTCAAGTGCATTTTGCCTGTTTTCAAAGTATAATTTTAAAGATTTGATTGCATTCTTGTAAAATAAAAGGAGGCAACAAACTGTCATTTTAACAGTTAAGTGGGATAAGGGGCCACGCAGTAAAGATTAGTTTTCGTATCAAATATAAGAGGGTTTCTTGTTCTAAGAGTGTCAATATCAGGGTAAAATAATTTTACTGTCCATCTCAATTCAGAGGCATAATAATTATTCAATATTAACTTGTTTATCTTTGTATTGTATATTTTTTATACCACACATACTTCAGATATTTTTGTAAAGCTGCAGTCCAAGTGTCAAACAAAAGGGTTGGTTATTAGCTTTTCAACATAACTGATAGTGACAATAAAAAAGTGTATTTTGTACTCCGTCATGTCTGTTTTAGTTACAACGTACAACTCGGTGTAGGTGGGTACAACTTGTCTTCACTCAGTTGTCATGGCTATGTGAGCTATCATCCCTAGATAGTGGACTTGTATATGAAAAGGTTGGGGATGCTCGTGCAGTCGCAGGGTTTTCAATTTGAAATAAAGTAGCAGGAGGAAATATTAAAGTAGGTGGAGCACTACTGGGTCATGATAAAAGCAGCCATATGTGTGTGGGGAATCAAAGAGTTCCGAAGTGGGTTACCCTGTCTGACAAGGGAAGGGGGGATGGGTGCGGGCTCTGGAAAATTCCTAAAATCTGTGTGCCTTGAGGTGCATTCTGTCCAGTTATTTCCTTGGAAAGATAACGGTGAATCACAAATGCATATTAAAAAACTGTGTACAAAAAGTATGCAGCACAAATCCTTGAAGTAATGGATGACTTGCGTTGGGCACTGGCTTATTTTGAAAACCCTGCACTTAGAGAAACAGTAAAACTCTTATTTGCATTTTTAGGCTAGTGCAGGCTTCGTCACTGAACAGCAGCTGGTAATGAAGCCTATTCCATTTGAAGTTGTATTATTTAGGGGTCATGTAAAGCTCGAGTCATGCTCAGATTGGCCTCCTCTAGGGTTTTAATTCAAACTTTACAATTAGCATCCCAACCATTTCACATGGGAATCCCCCCACGGCCATCATCTCATCTTGGGCAGGGCAGTTACCATCTACACAAAAATCTGGTCAGAATGAAAAAAGCCTTGTAGTGAGTATGGTTTGACAAAATTAATGGTACTTTGGTTGGGTTTTGATGTACAAGGATTTCAGCTTTCTTTGGAAACCATTCACGGAAATAAGCCATACTATTTGAAGTTGTAAACAGAACATTTTTGCTTTCGTGGCAAATGTAAAACAACCCTAGTTGGTAAGCCACAATCCCAGGAGACCCAGGTACTGTATGTCCACCATCCCAGGAAGCCCAGGGAGCCCAGGGACTGTAAAGAGCACTGCCCCAGGGAACCAAGGTACTGTAAATCCAGGGGCCCGTTTCTCGAAAGCCTCAGAATCTTTTTGGACCTGAAAAGCCATTTTTAGTTAATCAGTATTTAAAAACAAGAGGTGTATACGCTTGAAACTTCTTGTATGAACAGAACCTCTGTTCGTGTTAAGAGTATATGAATAAAACAGCTCGGTAGTCAGAAGGTTTGAGATTTTGCTACGGCTTTTCGGGTGCGAAAACTTTTCGGGACCTTCGAGAAACGGGCCCCAGGACTGCAGGTAAGTATGGACAAGATGGAAGTCAATACAAGAGCAAAAACGTTTAATTTCATCTTGTCTTGAGCTAGAAGCTTGCAGGTTATGTGTAAGCTTTTAGAAAGAAGTGTCGCGAATCACAACAGAAAAAACACAATTTTGCTATTTTTCATCACCAAGGGAACCATTTTTATTTGATCTGACTTTTTTTCTGGTACATATTCAACCAGCCACTAGCATGGCTATAGTAAAACAACAGTATCATCTTGGCATTGTGAACAGACTGTGCTTGACATAGATCTGACGCTGGCAATGTTACTGGTGATCAAATCTTGTTCCACAAGGTGAGAGACTAGAGATTGTGAAAGGACAATATAACATAGCAGTACAAGAACAACAAGCAGGGTTAGCCAAAGTTCATTCGTCCACATCTTCGCCATTCTTACTCTCTGCTGCCACAGCATCACTTGCTTTATTAGATGCCTGTGCAAAAAAAACAAAAAAAATGAATAAATAAATAAAATTGTTTTCACATTAAGTAGGTAACTGTAAATTTATTAAGGTAAAGTCTGCATACAAGCCAAGTAGCCCATCAGGCTGGAGCTTATCCCGGTTTCTGTAGCATGAAGCAACTAGGAGTATTTCTACTCTGCCCAGTATTTGTGAATAACCGTGTACCATGCAATTAAATGAAACAGTTAATTGAATCCTGGGACTATAGTATAATCAAGGAAGTAAAGACAATATTTCATTCACCTTCTTTTTCTTTCGTTTTTGAGTTTTCCTACTAGCTGATGTTGCTAGGATGGCCTGCAAAGTATATAACAAGAAACTTGAGAAAAAGGTTTAATCGAAAATAATTAACATCACAAGCATGCAAACAGAAATAGCAAATATTTTTAAGACAAATTGACCAGGGACATTCTGTAGTTGAAACTCAAAAATTTCATACATTAGCAAAAAATTAACTTCACCATTTGTAAAATGTCTCTTGAAGTCAAACATTAGACACATTTTAAAGTAAAGATTTCTTGTAAATTCCTAAACTGAAAACTAAAGAAACTGTAAATTATATAATGTTCAATATGTTACCTTTATATCTGGATCCTTTATTGAATGTTCTGAATGTATTACTTCCGGATCAAAAGGTCCTTGCGTTATCCTAAGAAAAAACAAAGTCAAGATTTTAGTAGATTGAATTCGGTATAGGAATAACTCATTATTTTATGCCCTCATATATAATTTATGTGACCTTTTTGGCTTCATATATTAGAGATTTCAGGGTCAAGATAAACTTTGAAGTAATGTCTCAGCTTTAAAATTTAAGAGATACATGTATACAACTCGGGGTATCACTCCATCAACATTTTCATCAGGAGGACAACTGGTTTTCACAGACAGCCAAAACTTTTTGAACTGAAATTCTTTATAAGGAAAACTTTCATCTAGATGCTCAAACCAGGCAGGCACAACTGTCCCCACAGCCTGTCAATTTGCCAAATGCCTGACCCCTAATGAAACCCCTGCAACTTAGTGTTATTTCCAACATGACATGACTGTGATGTGAAAACATTACTGCAAACCATTCCTAAGGATACCCTACCTGATTGGTCCATTTGGCATAAGTAACAATGTGAATTTGAACTGCGCTACATATTCACCTGTGGTAAAACAAAAGTGCAGTACAAATTTTGAGTGCCACTGGCAAGAAAAAAAAAGACAAAAAATAAGAAGATTAAGACCCAAAGAAAAATGGCAGAGAATAGCGGGGAAGCAGAGAAATTATTTTGGTTGGGAGAGGTCAAGTACACTACAACACTGGGACAACAATGTTTGCGCACTATGTGACACGAAAAGGATCAATGTTGATGATGCTGATTGCATATTTATTTGTCTAATGATGACTCCCAAATTTGCTAATAACAACAATACCTATCTAACCATCAATTTGTATTAATTTGTCTAAGTATATTCAGAATTAATATTTTTTCTACTGACCTTCTTTTTCCCAAAGAACATTGAAAGGTTCTAGAAGACTGTGTTTAACGCATTCCACAACACCCATTCTTGCCTTTTTCTCATCCTCAAACGCTCTGTAAAAAGAGTGCAATCAGAGATCAACATTCATCACCTGAAGAGGTGTCGGCTGACAGAGCTTCCTTTGAATACATCAAAAGAAACATAATGGAAAAAGAAGACAGGAAAGTCAGATACAATATTATTATAGTTTTAGAAACACAATAAGATTCACCTACCTTAGTGTAAATGGCATGGCAGTGAATTTATTAGTAACCTCACTGAAAAAAACTACAATAGAGCCAAGAGTTAACAACAAACAACAATAACTATTTACACTCTTTTACTCAACTGCAACCTTAACCTCGTTTAATCTGTATTAGAACATTCCTTGTAGACTAGCACCTAACCATGCTACATAGTTACACTGAATAATTTAATATCTTAGTCTTCTACAATTTTTTCACTCTAGAAACCCAATCAGACCTGCATCATCCAGTGATAATCCTACATGTATACATTTTTCTATAAGTAAGTTAGATATCAGGAAACACACTTTTCCATTGTAAATCATTCGGTGAACATCTGAGCCAGATGGCTACCACACTTTTACTGTACATTTTAATCTTAATGCCAAAATTTCTCATACACAGAATGCTTCAATTTAAAATTTCCATGTTGTATTTTTTTTCATGAAAGTGGCCATACATATAGAAGTGACAATAATTGTTCACAGTTGTACCTCTAGAAGCCTTCATTTTCAAGCTGTAATTGTTCTCAGTTTTCTTGTACACCGTTGTGCGTGTATCCTTTTCTTTAGTTTTGCCTTCTCCAGTACTTATGAGGAGATCGACAGCAAAAACGTCATGTACAGAAAATTCACACTTGGTATGGTCTTTCCTGTCACAAAAGAAAAATTTATAACAAAAATAATTATTATAAATGAATTGTTATAAGATCAACAGCAATAATATTTGAAGGGACGCCTTGAAAAAATCTGTAAGTGACTCCTGATAAATTGCTAGATTCTCCTTCCAGATTGCCTTATTTTCCCTTGTGAAACACAAGGAGAATTTGATGTTCCATCAACAGTCACTTGGACCTTATTCAACACACTAATTCATTTATAGTGTACATGAAGACTCAATGTGGTTTCTATCTGCCATTAGAGTTGCTACTCTATCAGGACAAAGTGCTAAGTCAACAAACATTAATTACCTTCACTGGCTAAACCAATAGTAATAAGGTTACCTTTGTTGCTCTGTGGGATTCTGTATGATTGCCTTCTCGCCATCTATGATATTTCTTTTCAGTTCATGGGATAACATACCTTAAAAATTAAAATTAAATTACCTTGAACTTGTTCAAAAGTTGTAAAGCAGAAGAATATTATTTAAACACTGAAAAAGGTAAACTGTAGTTGAGGTGGTAGACTTGACCATAAAAAGTCTATGTTTCAATGATAAGCATTTCTCAAATTAAGAAAACTGGCTTTAGTAAAACATATTAGGCCACGAAATATTAAGCTTAAGAGTAAGAAACATTGATATCACAGACTGTTGACAATTTTTCACACATGAGGTGACATTAATCCATTTGAATTGAAAGGTTCAAGATTGCCACTTTTTGAATTCAGAGCTGTACCTTCAAAGGGCTGACTAAAGAGGAATGCAGGAGTTTATTTCTATCAGGACTGCAAATAACATACCTTCAACCGGCTTGCATTGAAATGCCTCTGCTACTTTCTGTATATGATCTGTAACCGTGTAGTTCTGCAATAGGTTCAATAATCATTCAATATAACTGGTCAATTGTGTAACTGCATGTGTTCAGTACAGAACTTGAATAGGAAGGATGATACAAAACTGTACGTCAATTTCTCGTAATAATATTGATTGCTCAATCTAGGGTAGAATAACGGGGAAAAATGTTTGACTCTCTAAAAATAGGTGCCCCTCTAAAGTGAGTGTACCTTTAATGGTACATGCAAATTAAGAGGTCAAGTGGCCCTCTTTGAAAAGCATAAGCATCTAGGAGTACTTTTTCCTGTACGGAGTGCTAGTCCATTGCAAGATTGTTCACCTCTCTCCAACCATCTCTAAAGTGCGTACCTCTCTAACTATGAAATTAACACCTCAGACTACACTCAGTGCACAATATTACTCTGAAATAGAGGGCTTAAACTTACATAAATAAATTTTATGTATCGTAATTAGTTACCAAAGCAAAAGATATTTTCTCTAAGCTTACCTCATTACCGGCTTTCACCAGTCTTTGTGCTACTTCAGATGCTAAGTATGCAGCTTGAAGAACATCAGCTTTTCGGCCTGTTACTTTATTGTCCTACAATGATAAGTCAACAGATACACACCATTTCTGATTATTTGATGCACCATTTGTTACTAAAGAAATGGCAATACTTCTGCTTGAACATAAGATACCAAAAGGTTGATGTACAAATTCAAAATCAAGAATTCAAACTTTACTTTTGAAGCACCAACAACAATTGTGTGTCCTACTACTGCAATATAGCCGTCAATATGAACGCCGAGGTCTCTGTAGAAACAAACAAACTTACAAGTTAAAACAATACTCACCATGAACACCAACGGCCATAGCTAATAATTAGACAGGCTGCATTCAACAAATGGTAAGGCGTTTATAAGCCAGATCCTGATGTATAAGATTTTTAGAATGTTGAGAAATGATTCTGTAGTTGTAGGGCCATACCTGTGGGGCACATTATTATGACCAGGTCTGTCAATAAGGGCCATCACCTGAAGCACCTGTTACAAGTGAGCATGCTTGATGGGCTCTTGATGCTATAGGTGAACTTACCTGTAGTTGATATAATTCACCCATAAAGTACCAAGTTTGTTACAGGTGTGAAGATCAAGGATACAGACAAATCAAAACTTAATGACAGCCCTGATGGTCATTCCACAGTACCACGCTGAAAGTATAACACACAAACCAACTTACATTTTTACAAGGTCTCCATCATCAAGTGTGATATCAGGTTCACTCAAAAGCGGTGAAAAATGGCAAACGCAATTGTTCACTGAGATACACGTTGGGAAAGCAATACCTGGTGGTACAAAAGAGAAAGTCCCATGAAGAACAAAACCATTTACTAGTTAAAAGTACATAAACAGTCAGCTTTTTAAAAGTTTCAAGAAAAATAGCTGATAATTTGCTTTAAAATTAAACTATACCTTTCTTCAGTTCTTTTTCTTTCTTGTAAACTTTGCTCGTTTCCTCTTCAATAAGATTATCTCCCATTTGGCATAATGTCCGTGCTGTAGTTTCTTCAGTTGCAGCATCTATTAGTTTCTTCAAAACACCTTTGGAGTAAAAGATATATCGGTCAGTAAGAAACTATTCAGTGCAAATCCCGCTGATTTCTCTCCCTCACATCCTGTTTATAGGCCTCCCAGATTTAAATTATGGTGTTCCAGAAAACATCCACACACTATACCCCTTCCATGGCAGGTTTTTTTTTTCTGGATTTAACCACCCACCCCTCTGGAAATTCCAGTTTTGTTTCACAGTTTCCTCAACATATTTGAGCTTTTTTTTAGACCCCATCCCCTATTGGACTTTCTAATACCTCTTCTCGGGGCTGGTATGAAATATTTTCAGGAACAAAACATTGCTAAAATTTGATCTACTAAAAGAAAATCCTTTCCAGTTCAGCTCTGAGCACATAAACTGTCCCTCTTGGAGGTACATCATAACTCCCTCTTCCCTAACCCACTCTCCTCCCTAAGATTTCAAAAGGCTTACACACTTTATTGTGCAGTTCCAGAAAATATCCATACTCCCCCAAGAAAAGGGATTAAAATCTCCCAGGGATAAGAGGTTTCTCTAAGACCAAAACATTTAAAGCAATGTATCAAGCTTAATTGGAATTTCCGGAGGTGTGGGGGGGTCTTGAAAAAGAATCCCTTCTATGGGGTGGGGGGGGGGGGGGCGTATGGATATTTTCTAGAACTACACATTGTGATTTTTAAATAAACACATGTACTGATGTAATAGAAACCGCATTATCCAAAATGGATTTTCCCAGATTTGTCAATAATTTTTCTTTGTGGCCGTGAATTTATTGTGGCGTCCTTGTATTCAAGTTTTTGTTGATTTAGTGCCTTGATAACTCAGACTGTTCTCTCAAAGACCTAACATGCCTGGATATGGTGGTATCATGGTATATCCCTTTGCAACCTCAATCCACATAATTTTATTTTCATAAGGTGGTAAGCACCAGTAAGATGGCATTATTTAATAATGATATACAAAGTAATCTAAAATCCATACATGTTACTCTTATATTCAAGAAAAAAAGAAGGTTTGAGATAAAACCTTATTATTCCAGCTTTTATACTGACAAATGTACATATACATAATTACACTCCTGTTGTTATCTTAAAGGGTGTCTCATTACGGTGTTCGGTAATACTAAAAGTCAAATTTTTCGCGCGGACAGTTCCTAACTAAAATGTACCACTATGCTAATTTTTAAGAACTCTTTACCGAAAAAGCATGAATGCATAGAGCAAGGACTTTATTGCTGAAGCGACAGGAATCTGTTCAACAAGAGCCCTTTATCTCGAAAAGAATGAACAAGGTTGAAATTTTATAAACAAGTAACAAGGCTGTAGCTGTCATAACGGTTACCTCATCTAATAATTTTGGAATTTTTCACTAAATATTCCTTCAGGAAAACGAAAGAGCCGACCAACATATAGCTTATATTTTTACTTACGGTTAGCCATGTCGCCTGCCATTTTGTACTTCGTGACGACCACATCTTCAGCAATGGTAGGATCTTCCTCTTCTGCAGAATCGTTTCCTTTATCTGCCATTTTAACAAAAAAATGTTTGTACAAATGAACGAAAAACCATTCAAAGATGGCGGCACGTGCTGTGGAAGATGGTACCCAGGATTCACTGCTCAATGGGGGGTAATTTTCCACTTAGGGTACTCTGCAGGGGAAGACATAACAACACTCACCAGTAGACGGGAGAGATGGACTTTGTCACCTTGCGGTCATGCGATGCGAGGTTACGTGGACGAAGGTTTGTGAAATGGCACAAGATATCCATAGAAACTCTTTACAAACGGTTAAATATTGATTGTTCGATCGTAATATCTCTATTTTTTGTTAACCTGGTTGTAAGCAGAATTCAGCAGACTTTAGAGAAACCATGATAAAAGTTGTAATTCTTATTGGAGGGCCAATGAAAGGTAAAACTCTTGTATGTGTTTTTACACGATTCTTCCAACTATTTTAGTTAGCTTACAGCTAACGTTATGTTTTCCGCTTTATAGGAACAAGGTTCCGTCCTCTCTCTTTGGAGTTGCCTAAACCGTTGTTTCCTATTGGAGGATTTCCAGTCGTTTATCACCATATCGAAGCTTGCAAGAAGGTATAACAAGCTATACATGTCAAGCTAAGCTGCAAGTGATGGAAAATCCAAGAAGTGAACTGGCGTGAATTATTATGTTTTGGGAATTATCAAAGGCAAATGCTGAAATGCAATTTGATCAATGATTTTAGATTTAGATTTAGATTTAGATTTAATGCTGCTGTGCAGTGTAGTGTCGGCAAACTTTTTGTTTTGTTTTTGGTGTGTCCTTGTTTAACGAAATTATGACAGTAGTAAAAGAAAAATAATAGTTTTATTTCTCTGGTGATGGTAATATCCATTTCATGTCATAAATGGCAGACACATAAAGAAAAAAAGAGAAAAATTTTGGTGATAAATAAAAACACACATATCAACACATCTATCTAGAAATGTTCAAAATACTTTAAGCCTAGTTAAAGTTAAAATGTCAGACATCTTCTCCCAAATCACAGAGAAGTTAGTCACCTTGGGGGTTAAGGCGAGACGGCATCTGACATTTCAGACTAAAACGCTTTTGGAGATTGTCGTAACATCCTCTGAAATCTTCAAACGTCTTCTGTTATGGTGTGATCTTCTTTAAAAATGCTGTTACTCACAGGATGAGAATCTCATGCTGGTGACTTGGAAAATGTTGGCGGTTTTATCTTTTCTATTGTCTTTTTCAGTGTGAGAAGAATAATAGTGTTATTGGTTGTGCAAAGTTAAAATAGATGCAGAGTACATGTACATGGGAGGAAAATGATCCTTCACTAATGTTTGGTTTATAATTTTTTTCAGATTCCTGAACTGAAAGAGATTATCTTAATTGGATTTTACCAGTCCAGTGAGAGTTTATCAAAGTTTATTCAGAATGCTCAACATGAATTTAATATTCCTATCAGGTACATTACACTTCCTGTCATTTTGAATTCACTGTAATCATATTGTTAATCATATTGTGGAGGTGTGCAGGCTCACAGTTGTTGCGCTCACCTCTGGATCAAGTGGTCCAGGTTTGAGCCTTAGTTGGGGAGGTTTTATTGTGTTCTTGGGCAAGATGTTTTTCTCTCACAGTACCTCTCTCCACCCAGGCGTATGAATGGCAGGGCGTCGTGGGGGGGGGGGGGGGGAGTCCTGGGGTGCCCGTGATCCCCCCTTTTGTAAGCCTTTTGTAAGCAAACAGACTATAACAGGTGGCAAAATCGACATGACAGTCTGGCGAGTACCCTCACTTTGACACAGTGCGAACCCCACTTTGAAAAATTTTTGCTACACCCTGGAATGGGTACCGGCAAATTTAATGCTGGAGGTACTCCTGCAATGGACTAGCATGCCATCCAGGGGGGAGTAGAACATCATGCTACAGATGGGCTACTTGTCTCATATGGAGACTTTCCCTTACCTTACCTTACATAAAATATAGATGAAGGAAGATTGGGTTGCATGAAACTTGTAACTGGACATATGCAAGAGTATCAGAATGAATGAGTGATATATCAAGATTCCTATTTTGTTTGAGGAAACCTTTTTAGCTTATCAAATGTAATAAAAGTCTGGCATACGAGCCAAGTGGCCCATCAGGCCGGAGCTTATCCTGATTTCTGTAGCATGAAGCAACTAGAAGTATTTCTACTCCCTCCTGGATGGGATGCTAGTTCATCACAGGGTTACCCCCCAGCATTAAATTAGAGAGGCACTGTGAGAGTAAAGTGTCTTGCCCAAGAATACAATGCAATGTCCCCTGTTAGGACTCGAACCTGGACCGCTCGATCAACAAACACACTAACCATGCTCAAGGCCACTAGACCTCCCTTTTTTTTTCTTTATCAAATGTGACTTTAATGAAATTTTTTGGCTTTAAAAGTAGTAAATATAAATTTAAGATACATGTACTTAAGCTTGCAAAATTATTCTACATAGATATCTCCAGGAATTCCAGCCTCTTGGCACCGCAGGAGGAATATATCACTTCAGAGACCAGATTGCTATGGGGGAACCAGAGGCATTTCTTGTACTGAATGCTGATATCATGGGAGACTACCCTCTCCTTGAATTTGTTGAATTTCACCGCAAACATCCAGGAGAACATTCCATTTTGGCTACAGAGGTGAGGACTTTTTTGAGTCTTGATTTTATTGTAAATGGCAAGTTTATTAATAATAATGTTATCTTTCATAACAAAAATGTTAATTTATGGTTTTCTGTGATGGGTAGCTAGTTTTTGATCCATTGCCACTAAGGCACTGCCATAGGTTTAAGGCCATTGATGTACAGTTTCCATTACACTTTGTTAAGAGCTGCTTATTCCACATCAATTTGCAATAGCTAGTGTTCTTATCTTGTTTTCTCAAGAGTGACAATAACCAGCCATATTAACCTCTAAGTTACCTTTTTCTATCAGGCCAACAAAAAACAAGCGCACAACTTTGGCTGTTTGGTAGAAGACCCTGAGACCCACAAGGTTAGTGAATTTTGTTATTTTTGTCGTGTACCAGCTTGTTTATGGTATATTATTGTCTAAAATTGATCTTTATTTTATTAATATTGACTCGAAAGGGGCTTAGTTGAAAAACCACATCATCATGGAATTCAGCTACACCTACAAGAAATCTCAACTTTTCTTGACATCTGGCAAACTAACTGATTATTGACTCACCACAGAAGGTTCTGTTTCACTTAACAGTGATAATATTTCCCAGTCATCAATTTACTATTTCATATAGTCTGTTCCTTTCCACTACAGGTTTTGCACTATGTAGAAAAGCCAGAAACATTTGTTAGTGAAATCATCAACTGCGGCATTTACATCTTCTCGCCGGCTGCCTTGTTCAAACTCATGGGAGAAGTCATTCAAAAGAATTATCGCAAAATGAGGTAAGTACCAATAAATATATCTTATTAGATGTTTTGGTGTGTAGCATCACTGTATATTTTTACGAGATGTGCCGTATTTTGAGGAGCCCATAGGGCGAATCAAAATACAAACAATGAGTAAAAATATAAAGTGATACTAGACACCAAAACATCTAATAAGAGATTTATTATCCAACTGCTATAGCCAATAAATTTATCAATGAAAGCGGGAGAGAGTGACAGTTTTGCGCGCACGCGCCGACCTGTACGGCAAACAGGTTTTCTACTATACAAGTAACTGTACAGTAGCGCTGTATATTTTTACTGTTATTTGGACAGTATTCACTGCAGTTGGATAATAAATTGTGATTGTTTACCATTTACCAAAAAATTCTGGAAATTATTTTTTGTGATCTAAAATGGTGTGGCTATTTTGGTCTGTCTTTTGGAAAACTTCCAAATTAAAGAGAACATCTTGTGGTGTGAAATTCCCGACAAGAGTATTCAAATGGAGTGTGCTTAGCATTTGTACAATTTCCAGGCCCTCTGGCAGTTTTGACAAACTTTGGGTAAATCTGGGAAATGGGACACTCCAGATCTCTTATATGGAATTTCTGTGTAGGGCTTTTTGTCCACCATTTGCCCAAACTGTAAACTTGTAACTAGCTGGTTTCTTCGAAAGGGGTTTCATGAAATTTTTTGAAGTAGGACAGCCATTGGTTTTCACAGGCAGGAAAACTTTTTGAACTAAACTTCTTTATGAGAAAAACTTTGCTTTAGATGGTCAAATTGGGTGGGCAAAATTGTCATCACAGCTGGTCAATTTGCCCAGTGCCCGCTTTTTGTGAAACCCCTGAAATTGTATTAGACACCTGCAAGACATCTCGTGGGAGCATGCACAAAGAGGTATGCTGTACAGGTCAGGCCCTGTAAAACATTTATTAAACTAATCTAAAGGCATTTCTTGCAGTGAGGAACCATTTGCTGGCAATGTTGAAGCTGTAAGAATGGGTGAAGATGTTCTTGCTGCTATAGCCAGTTCAGGATCACTTTATGCATATAAGTCAACCTCGTTCTGGTCCTCAATCAAGAATGCTGGGTAAGAATCCATAGAAGAGATTCTAAAATCTCCTTTTATGTTCCTTAACCATTCATTAGCAAGTAATTGCTCATCATTTATAAGCAATTAATTTATTCCCTATAGTGAAATTTCTGAGTTTTGGATCCTTGATTTTTCAAACCTTCCAATCATTCAAAGTAAAAATTTGCTCCATTGACAATATTTAAAGTAAGAAGAAATCTACCCTCAGTTTTTCAAACCTCATGATTTTTCAAACCAATTTCACTTCCTCCACATTAATTGGGAAATCTGGATTCCACTACAATTTCAGAAAATTTGTTATCAGTTTCATACACTGTATTGGGTCTTGTTGTAATATTGTTGTTTTGTCTTGTAAATCATGTACTTGACAAGGTTGTCAATAACTGCCATAACCGGTAGCACCTGTTATGGCTGAGCATGCTTTATGGGCCCTTGTTGATACAGGTGAACTTGCCTTTAGTTGATACAATTCACCCATCAAGTAACAAGTTTGTTACAGGTGTGAAGATCAAGGATACAGGTGAATCAAAACTTAGTGACAGCTCTGCTAGAGTAACACCTGGTGTACTTTAGTTCTTAGTAGTTACAGGTATTGTTGATTTCCTTGTCAGGTCTGCAATTTATGCAAATAGAAATGTACTTTCTATGTATCACAAGACTCATCCAGATCTTCTGGCTCAGAATGGAAAAGGCCAGCCACACATTAGAGGTAACCACTGGACAGTATATTTTTGATATCTCATTATTCTTTTACAATTTTTCCCCCTACCCTAAATATATCTAAATTGCCAGTTTCATACCCAAAAGTACATCTTTCAAACCTCCATGCTACTTCTTTGAGTTTCCAGGCTTTATTGGTTAAATGATATTTTGATGGTATAATAAACAAATGATGGTTATAAATAATGTCTGATACTGGATGTTTCAGGTGATGTATACATTCACCCAAGTGCTGTGGTCCACCCTTCAGCAGTGGTAAGATTGCTGCAATGAGCTGATTAACTTTCCAGGCATACAATGCATTCAGAAGACAAAATATTTTCATGTAGATGTACTCTTTTGCATGCAGTGTTGTGCTCAGACTGTAATCCTAGTATAATATAACTAAGGGCTGATGGACTGACTGACTGACTGACTGACTGACTGACTGATTGACTGACTGACTGGCTGATGGATGGACTGACTGACTGATGGATGGACCGATGGATGGACTGACTGACTGACTGACTGACTGACTGATTGACTGACTGACTGACTGACTGATGGACTGATGGACTGACGCATGGACTGGCAGAATGACAAGCTGACGGACTGACTGACTGACAGATTTATGGACTGACAGACTAACAGACTGAGTGACAGACTGATGGGCTGACAGGCGGAATGGCTTACTGACAGACTGTAGAACAGACAGATTGGTGGAGAGAAGGACTGTGGGACTGATGAACTGACACAATGCCAGATTGATGGACTGACAGACTTGATGGATGCATGGACAGACAGCTTCTGCAGAGGGGTGAACGGCTTAACTGGCAAACTGCTAGACTAATGGACTGACAGACTGAGGACTGGCTTAGTAACTGATTGAGTGAGTGAGTAATTGATATACTGATTGATTTCAATCGTTCTTGTCCTCGTTAGCTTGGTCCCAATGTATCCGTTGGTAGTAATGTAGTCATTGGTGCTGGAGCACGGGTAAGAGAGACGATCTTACTTGATGGAGCAGAGCTGAAGGTAATGCATGGAATTCTTGAGTTCAAAAGCTTGCTTTACATTAGTCTTGCCATAATTTTACTAGTTGAGAAACAAAACGCTTAACATACAGTTTTCCAATACTTGTACAGAATGAGCAGCCGTGCTGTAAATTAAGGATTTACTGACCTGTAACTAGTAGAAGATAAACAGCCCCTATTTTCCCTTCTTCCATCGAGCGAGAAGCTAAAAGCAAAAAGCAGTTTGGGAATGCAATCAGCATAAAAACTAGAGTTTGCTCATTTAGCTATGCATCTTGGTCCTAATGTTTGTATGGCTCAACACCGCAATTAAGGGAAAAGAAGAACTACACGTACAAGGAGTCTAACACTTTCCCTGGAATTTTGTAAAGTTTTGAAAATGTCATTACATGATACACATTGTTTAAGAATAAGTACCGTGGAGTGATTTTCATGCCTGTGTTTTTCCAGGATCACTGTTGTATTCTGTACAGTATTATTGGCTGGAACTGTTCAATAGGAATGTGGTCACGAGTTGAGGGAAGCCGCTGTGACCCAAACCCCAATGAAGAGTTTTCTAGGCCAGATGGTGAATCACTGTTTGGTAATGACGGCAAGTTGACACCATCAATCACTATACTAGGTAAGGTATTAAAGTTGTTTTAGAAATAACATCAAACCAGTGGTAGTCAGACACCCTTGAGACCAGAAAAGGTGTCTGCTTATACAGGAGAGGTGCAGTTTCCTCATGATTGAGGGATTTTTTTTTCAGGCGTTTATTTCACGGTGGCTTAAGCTGTGTATATCACTGCAATGATCAATCATGTCTTCATATCTTTCTGAGCAGTTCAAATATATGGTATTTCGTATATTCACTATCGTCACCAACTACGGGTATATTATGAACTCATAACGTCACCAGCTCCCAGTTGACTTGATAGCTCAGTTGGTAGAGCACTGCACCGGTATCACAGAGGCCATGGGTTCAAATCCCGTTCAAGCCTGAATTTTTTTCAGAGTTTAATTTCACAGCTGCTTAAGCTGTGTATATAACTGCGATAATCAATCATGTCTTCATGGTTAATGTAAAGGTAACAAAAACTGTTATTTTTTTTCAATTTCAGGTCGAAATGTAACAATACCAGGAGAAGTCATAGTTCTTAACTCAATTGTCTTGCCGCACAAAGATCTTGGCCAGAGTTATAAAAATGAAATTATCTTGTAGTAAATAAGATAATGGGTTGTCTCTTCATCCCAGCTCTACGCTGCAAGCTATACTGCTTTTGTTTGTCTAGTTTGATTGTGCAGCTAAAAATTATTAATTGGTGTCGAGATAGAATGTTGAAGTTTCCTTCTCTGAAGCCTCGTAAACCCAGACAATCAAACTTGGCGAGCAAATGAATTAATGTCCTATTCTAAGTCTTTAGTTAGTTAGTAATTTTCAATAAATTAAGGGCTGAAGTCGATTAATTAGGGTAAATGAATGAACGAATTTTTTTAACGTGTCTAGCAGAGAGGGAGAACTCTCTGCTAAAGGGAGGGGCATGTAACTGAGAATACAAATACGGTAACTACGACGCTAAAGTACGTGAACAACAATATTTATATACAGGATCAAACAAGAAAAAGGATTGCACAGGTGGTGTCCCTTGTATCTATGTTAATCGATGTGACTGCAACTTAATCCTGTGGTTAAAAAACTGGTTTACGACAAATGAAAGTTATGGATTAGTTCTCCCTCCCATATAAAAATGTCGGAGGGGTGGGTGGGTGGGGGGGGGGGGGTGTTCATCGTACCTTTGAGGGGTTAACAAAGTGGTTTTGGTACCTCCTAGGGTGTTGAGCCTAAAAAGGTCCACAGCGGGAGCTTTAACGATACGTCTTAGGGTGTTGAGCCGAAAAAGTAGGACAGCAGATAATGTGATGTTTTAGAATGGGTACCTCTTAGGGGTGGAAAAAAATTCAAGCCACGGCCACAAAACAGGACTTTGCTACCTCTTAGGGGGTTCTTTTCAAACTTCCCGACGGGCACCCCGTCCTTTTTGTATGGGATCCCCCCGGGGTTTAGTTCGTTCATGTTTGTACTTCATTACGCTGTTGCAGGTCTATTCCATTCGTGTTCTCTCTCGCCGTGTCTCCCGATACCATACAATTTGTTCAGTGTTTGCGGTGAGAATTCGGTGGTACTTGAAGACATGATAGGCAATGTCCTTTATTCTTGTGACATCGGCTTCATTCAACGATTTTTTGAAAAGCGGTTGATGCTTTCCGATCAATATTCGATCGTCTTCGCAACTACCTTTCTGGTTTTTCAGCCGTCATTTCAATGCTGTTCAGCTGTGAAAGCCGGCCTGTAGGAAGTCATTCCCAACAATATTTTATTGGGAGAAGGGGGAATATTTACCCAAAATTAATACCAAGAGAATCTCAGTACTTGTGTTCCCGATTGTTAATAGTGTGTTCTGTTTGTTACTAGTGTGTTCTGCCATTTTTCGCGGCTGCTGTTCCTTTGTGGAAATAGAAGTTTCAGATTCTTTTGCTGTTAGTTTTAATTAACTGCCGTAGAAATGTACAATGCTGTTGAACATTGTGTTGTTAATCGGTGGTATAAAACATAGCAACATAAAAGAATACATTTCAAACTGTATATTGAAAACTCTGATCTGGATGGGAGATATTTGCAAGAAGATGAAAGCATTCAAGGTACACTTGTTTCTTATCGTAATTTCAACGGTCAAAGAAGTAGTTACCTGTCTTTTCTGGTCATTTGGACTCGGCAGCGAGCTGAGTTTCTCCTCGAAGCGAACTTTTCAACGTCATTCATTGTTTCGATCCCCTCCTCCCTAAGTCCCGGTTATAAAAAATTTATCTTGCCCGAGGAACGAAATCATGGTCACTGATAATGAACGAAATCATTATTATTATAAAGTGAGCGGTTTGTTTTTGAAAGCATTTGAACCTGATGAGAATGGTTCGTCTTCCTTACGACTGACAGTTAAGATCCTACTCCCAGGCCATATTCTCCTGTATTCAGATGAGCTTTTAACAACTTTACACACACACGATTGTTAAACGAGACTCCGACATTACAAGACCTAAGCAATGACGACCGCGTCCTCGAGGATAACGCCTATTAAAAAATGGATTTATATTTTACCTTCGAATTTCGCAATTGTCGATATCTGTTCAGAACGTTTATTGGTCTCTGAACTTGCTCAAGCTAAATAAGTAACTCCAGCGTTCAATTCCAAATGAAAAAACGAAAAATTAGCTGCCTTCGTTGGCGTTCTCCAAAATACGCAGAACAGAAATATACAAATATTTATAACGCTCGTGTACAGCTTTTGCCCTGCTCATTAAACCTTTTTGTTTGGTGGTGTTCTCGTTAAGGGGGGACAGGGTTGGGATATGGACTCTCCAAAACCTTTGTGTATGCTGTTTATTGAGCTGAATTCAAACCTAAATGTAATATGTCAAAGGCAATAAGCGTATGAGTCCTTAGGCTGTGTCCCGCAGACTAATTAGTGTCTTGCGTATTCGCTAAATCTTCCCGAAGGGATTTGCCCGCCAAACAAGAAACTGCTTCTGTGCGCCAGGTTTCCTAGCCGTCTTGTTTCATATATACAACAACAACAACAACACTTTATTTTACCTCATTCAGTATTTTATATACAATTATTTCAAATGATCTTTTTTTAAAAAATTAAAGGGGGTAGCAGCTCCCTGAAATAAGCTAAAAAATGTCCGGGGGCTGATTCAAACTGGTCTTAATGAATTTCGCCTTTGTTGGCACATTTCTCTTGATTTTTTGCTTGGTGAACATAACACCAGATTTTCGTGTGTCGCAGGCCCAGACCATTTTCTTTGAAAATGCATTTTTTTTAATGGGTTTTCGCCTATCGTGCACACTAAAACGCCCGAAAAACACTGATTAAAAAGGGGACTCCCGTAAACGGTTCCTAAAGTGAAATCTTTAACACGCATCGTTTTAAAAAACGCTCCGTTTCTAGTGTGGACGGGTGAAAACAGAGGCTTTTCAAAACGGTGACGAAAAAAGGCGTCTTATACTGTCGTTTCCATCAGCGTTTTCGGGTGTTTAGTTTAGTCTAGACGATGGGCTAGAACGCATCAAAAAGGTGTCGGAGCGTTTTGGAATGAAAAAGCAATAGTGTAAACAGATGAAAACAGAACGAAAACGCTAGTGTGGGTGACTTGAATATTTTGCTTCGTTTTGGTTGAAGCGAAAATGACTAGTTTTGAAACGAATTAATGGTCGAGGCCTTCTGTAGTTTATCAACAAAAAAGCATACTATCTAAGAATGTGTATGATTTTTTAGTTCAAAATAAGAACGGTATACTCCATAATATTTGCTTAAAGTCTAAGTTTCCATTTGGCTAAAATGGTTTAAACAAATTAAAAGAAAAACTGAACGAGTTATTAAGTCATCTTCAGGGAAGACTTAATTAGTCGAAAACGTTCGGTTTTTCTTTAAGTTTTTTTGACATTCTTAACCTCGTAAATAATGTCTTTTGAACGCGCGATTCTTCAGGTTAGAATCGAATGAATTTAACTGTCACTACTATGGAAACGTTAAACTACAATGCGTGGAGCTCAACTACAGATCTCGATCCATTTCGCTTGGCTCGCGTGTCCGATATTGATTTTGTTTTCCTTTAAAAACAAGCTGCAATACCTTGCTTACGGCACCGAAAGCACGCAATAACAGTTAAATTTCGTTTTTTTTAGTACTGATGCAATAGTTGTGTACATTTTGTGAACTAATGCATAATTTTACGGATGCTCTGTAGACACTTCCTTCCGCGATCAATTTCCAAAAGCGGCAATCAAAGTAGCTTAAAAAGAAAACGACGTTACCAGAGCACACATCGTGTTCTTTCAGTTCAAATCCGAGAATCTGGTGTGATCTTTGACGGTTTACTATTCGTCCATGTTAAAACTATATAGCGGCAAGTTCTCGATGAAAATCAAAACTATACCCTGTTTTTATAAGCGTAAAATTATATGTTTCTGGCAACTGTCCTCTACAGGCTTTCGTTTTTCTATGAAACGGTAGGAAGCTTAGTGGCGTTAATAACAGAAAACTCGAGCTCAAATGAATGGTGTTCATTTTAGCAACCTTCTCTTAATGCAGTCGCGTGAACCGGTTCAGTCGACGTCGAGAAAACATTAGTTTAGACAATTAAAAGTAGTCCGCTATATTTTTTTCATATCCAAAATAATAATCTCCAGTAAAGCAGAATTGCAACATAGTTTCAATTGATTAACTTAAAAGTCGCATCTTTTTTTGTCTATTCTGATTTAAAGATGAAATTTTTGTATTAATTCTCGAGAAATGTGTTTGAAATGTTACGTTGGCATTAGCTGGCGTGCGTCACAAGAAACTCTTCATGAACATGTCTATTTCCGTGCTTTTCGTACACGTTCTGTAATTGCTTTACGAACAGGCAGGTGAATTTCTCATCCTACATTGATTAACGGACTCTTTTTATCTTCATTTTATTTGCTTCGGACCGTTTGAAGTCATTTTTTTATAGCCCAAACCCAGCGCCGTGTTGTACCGTATCATACAAGTAGTATCATTACAATTGTGAATTTGCTACTTTTGGTTCTGAAGGGAATTTCTTGTGAAGAAAAACAACTTCGCGAGATTTCTTCCACAGCACGATATTTTAAATGAATGTTTTTTGTTCCGCCAAGAATGTTGGCATCGATAATGGTTATTTTCCAAGACAATATATGTGGAAAAACTCGTATTATAATTTATCTGTATCTCAGGCAGACATACAGGGACAAATACAAAACCACAAAACTCAAACCATTTTTTAAAAATGGCGTGATATCAATAGTTTGCCAGTATGCGGTAACCGTTTAGTCTGTATTCAACAGGGGATCAATTAAGAGCAGGCTAAGATTCATTATTCACAGGAAATAATGTGAGTGGAAACCAGTGTTGTTTGAAATAAGGATTGGTGTTGCTTAAAAGCTACCCACCCACTGTAAAAATATACACGAAAATAACCTGCATTTCTCTAGAACGTCACTCTTGTTTTTCGTGTGCACACAACGAAGTCGTCGCTTTATTTGTAATTTCGTGCCTAGCTTTTGACCTAAAACACCTTTAAATAATATATAATTATTCTTTTGCTATCTCGGCTGCAATCAACATATGCATGGACAACGGGACAAGGCGGGTTTAGGTTATCGCGCTCTACAATCACAGCTCCATTACACAAGTTGCTTTCTCAACAAGACTTTTAGCATGCACGCAGCTTTCACTAATTTGACGAGGGGTACTTTCTACAACATTTGCATTTTTGTTGCTCAAATATTAGTGGTCCACATCACACTCACCTCGTCAATCAAACCAACATTTCAGTATTACAACTTTTTTTATACGAGATTGGCAGTTTTACTCATTAAAGAGCTGCTGGCGCCCGGAGAAAATATGTTTATATTATAACCACCCGTTGCGCCCTTAGAGGCTTCAAAACGCTTTTTGTTAAGCGAGGTTTTCCCTGTATTTGACATTTCATGATTGATTGACGTGTCTGTAGTGCTTAAAATGATTTTCTTTGGTTTTCAAACGACTGCAGAGCGTCGAAATCTGAAGACCGATCAAAACAATTTATGCCGGAGGAACAATTAATAGACCAACATCTCCTACCAAAGAACAATATATTATCATTTTTCGGCTTTCTCTTCCGACATTTCTTCGGTTGTTTACATCACAGAACACTTCAGAGACTCAAGTGCTTCGTACGTTCGACCTCATTTCTTTCACCACCTTTGCTTCTCACTCTGAAGTCATGGGAAACAACACAGAACTTAATTTAACTTCAGGAAGCTCAGGCGAAACTGAAGCGACGATAAGAGCAGTGAAGTTAACATTGTATGCTGTAATATTCATCACCGGCATCGCTGGAAATATGTTAGTTTGTCTGGTCGTATGTCGTCAGCAAAAACTGCGCACCTCAACAAACTTTTACATCATGAACCTGGCCATAGCCGACCTCGCTGTAACCATAGTGTGCATTCCGTTTGATGTCGCTGTACAAGAAAACCACTATGTCTGGCCCTTCGGGAGGTTTCTTTGTCATTTGATTTATCCTATCATGACGATGAGTACTTTTGCGTCTGTGGGGACGCTCACTGCGATCGCATATAACCGATACAAAGCCATCTCACGGCCAATGCGAATCCAAGCTGGACGAAAGCGTGCGAAGGTAACCATCGTTTCCATCTGGGCGCTGTCGTTCGTTTTCGTCCTTCCCTACATCACAGTTTTACAAAAGCGAAATTCCCGATGCGAGGAGACATGGTCTGAACTTCACAGCCGAGTTTACACCTTATTTATATTTATTTTTCAGTATGTGATTCCACTGTCGATCATTTCACTGGTTTATATTAAGATTGCAATTCAGCTTCGCAGGAATCGAAAAAATCTGACACGCGCGCACCGCGTGCAGGATCGCGATGTCGCGAAAGTTGTTCGTATGATGGTAGTGGTGGTTTTGATTTTTGCAGTTTGTTTGCTTCCAAATCATGTCCTGTGGCTGCTGAGTGACTTCGAACATTTCCCCGAGGCTGGGAGGAAAGTGTTTGTTTGGGGTGAAATTCTGATATACGCAAATAGTTGTACGAACCCTATTGTGTACAGCATCTGTATCGAGGAATTTCGCCTGGCGTTTAAAGCCTACATCACGAAATGTTGCCGAGTCACCGACGAAGATATCAGGCCTGTCAGAAACGTTTTAGAGAGAATATCCGTTAGAGAAAAAAGCGTTTCGCATGACAGAATCTTCGCAAGGCAAATAAGCCGTCGCCTTCTCAACTCCTTTCAACGAAGCCAGTCGTTTGAAAGTCGCTTGAGTCTCCCGAGGATCT
Organism: Orbicella franksi; assembly: GCF_964199315.1. Lineage (NCBI taxonomy): Eukaryota > Metazoa > Cnidaria > Anthozoa > Scleractinia > Merulinidae > Orbicella > Orbicella franksi. The sequence goes on from NC_138159.1 coordinate 20,235,029, forward strand.
TCCGGACAACAACGACTGCCGAGTCGCCTCTAGTTGGGGAAAAAATTCTGCTCACTCCGTCGCCAAACTCGGACACAAGACGAAACACTCCAGAAGCTGAGGCTAACGGAAATGCTTATGCGATAACCACGGTTTAAAACGAAAGCAGAATTTGTAAGACTAAGCACTGAGCAATACAAAACTTATTAAACTTCTAGCTCTTTTATTTAGGAAAACTAGACGTTTACAAAACTAAGTTTTTGCTTTACTGAGGCCTTAAAAGTTGTAAAACTAGCGCTACGAGAGGAATAACTGATGATACAAGCCTAGTGGTGTTTTGTGATAATACAGTTTCGGTGTTCAATAATTAAACTGAGTTTTAAAAAATAGCCACGCCAAAATCTCGTATAGAAATGTGTACGATAATACTACAGAACCATTATAACGCATTTTAAACTTCATAAATGCCTAGTTGGATAAAATTATGTGCAGATTTCGCAAATCGCTATAATGAGTTGGTGAATTTTACCGAAAGGTGGGTTCAATTCCATCTGGTTCTCAAATGACGCAGAATGGTTATTTATTTAAAGAGCTCAAGGAAGTGGTTTATTAATAATATAAACTTTATAAATTTTCTACTTGCAATGCTAATAAGAAATTTTAATTTTCTTTGCAACATTAACCGAGATAACATTTGTAGTTATTTGAGTTTGAATCGCGGCATCGGTGAGACATTACTGCAAGATATTAAAAGTACACTTTTCATTTGATTAGCAGCCGTTTTGTAAGTTTGAATATGTTCAGCAAGACATTGCAGACCGTTGTCTCTAACTCCAGGGATTTAAAAAGTGGAACTGATATTGTTTTTCAGGAAAGGCTGTTTTTAATAATGAAGAGAATTAAATATTAAATAGTGAATCGGACTTCGAGCCAAACTTATTGAATTGAACTTTTATTACAAAACGAAGCAGTTTTTACTTGGTTATATAGCGCATGCGTTGGATTAGACTGAAATATAATCAATCGAGCGAAAATACATTCGAGCACTTTCGGGCTGGAAATTTAACAAACAGATTCGGCTACATCTAAAAGACATTTTGGAAGAAGAAATCAATAAAAATAAAAGCAATAAAGTTTAGTTCGCATAGCAAAATGACAAAGTCACCCCGTCGAATTGCAGCTTAGCTTTTGGCGATTTTACTTGTTTTCTATTCTCATTGTGGAGAATGATAAAATATTTATTATTATTGCATGGCGATATCTGACAGACTTTTGACCACGTTTATATCGAACATAACCACAGTTGACTTCTAAACACATTTGAACACCCTTACATCATTATCATTTAGTTTTATGTGGTTTGCTTGAAATTTATATCTAAAAAGTAACATTTCATTCTATTTTAAGATGATTGAAGCTACATTTGGTGAAGAAGCAATACAGAGAACTAAAACCTCTACACCTTTTCTTGGCATAATACTTTGCCATGACTGTCAACCGACTTTGACAGCATTGTGTCGCTGAGCTAGTTTCCAATTTAAATTTCAGTCTCGATTGGCTGTGTACGTGCAAATGGACACGTCTGTAGTGCAAGAGTATTACTCGTCCCTAAACTAATACTCTGTCATATTTTTCTTCGACACCTCGTACTTATAAGGTCCCCTTACAAGCAAACTCAGAACATATTTGTGCTTTTAGTCTCGGCTATTGCCGCAATCTGTACGAAGAGTCTGTAGGCGTAACAGCATGTTCCTCAAATGTTTTTTGTTAAATTTTTTTTTTTTTTTTTTTTTAACGGGTATCTGGGTTAGACGGGAAGGCTTGCCTTACACCACTTACCTGCAAATAGTTTCGGTTTATTTTACTCAAAAGATTCTCGACAGTTATGACTCGTGTAACTGGTGAAGAACCCAGGTTGTTAAACTACTTCATGATAATAAAATTGCTTGAAAGACCATTTCAAAAGAATCGAAGCACGAAGAACAAGTTTTACAAAGATGTTACTAACCTTTTATTTATGAAATTATCAACTTGCAAAAGTCAGTATAAAATAAAATCTGGCGAGTTAAGTTGCACGAGAGGTTTAACAAGAGTTTTAATATAGGTGATAGCCTTTGCTTGATCCATGTCATTTACTTGAATTCACCACGCCATTTTGTTTGGGGCGATATTAGCTATTCATAGCCCCAAGTATTTGAAGGTGACAGAATTAATGGTAGAAATATACTGATGCATTACTTTTTCGTTCATAAAAAGCAATTTATGAAGTGTTTCGGCTCTCTGATAAAGGATTACTGGCAAATCTTTGCTGTCCTCAAGAAGCTAAACGGCTTCGTGACCAAATAATTTCAAGTGCATGCATGAAAGTCAATTGCTAACCGAAATTAAATCAGAGGAAAAATAGTTTAGAAAAATGTTCCTAGTTTTACGTGTACATTTTACACAAAGCTTTCTTAATCAAGTCAGAATTATTTTTCAGACTTGTATTTGGTTAAGAAATTTATGTTTGATCTAATTTTTAATCTGGTTTTGAGGTTAAGGCTAAAAATAATATGCCCTGTGATCAGAATGATAAAAAGAAGATCCAAGAAAACAGCTGTCTTCTTAAAATAAAACAAAAATCGTCGTTCACACGACGTTCGCATGGTAAATGGGCAATTCTGAGTGTTAATAAATATTTTTAAGTTTCTGGTTACTTTACTCTAGTTAACATCCATTTTTTTTTAGCATTTTAATAATTAATATTATAGCTAGCTGTAATGAATTATCTTCGACTTCCTTGCCACGGGATCTTTTATCTCCAGTATAAAAGCACAGCCTTGATAAATTAGAAATTCGAAAGTTTCTACTTGGTCATTCTGAAAAGCTAACAGCACCACTCGAAAGTACTGCTCAAAAGCTTTCATTTGAATGGTCACACACTCGGGTTTTATCCACAGACTTAAAAGTTAGAACCACCTTGTGCAGCATAATAAACAGTACCACATGAAAGTACTGCTCAATACGGCTTTCATTTGAATCGTCACACACTAAGGTTTCATCCACAGACTTAAAAGTTAGAACCACCTTGTACAACATAATAAACAGTACCACATGAAAGTACTGCTCAACACGGCTTTCATTTGAATGGTCACACACTAAGGTTTCATCCACAGACTTAAAAGTTAGAACCACCTTGTACAACATAATAAACAGTACCACATGAAAGTACTGCTCAATAGCTTTCATTTGAATGGTCACACACTAGGGTTTCATCCACAGACTTAAAAGTTAGAACCATCTTGTACACCGCAGGAATACAGGAAGTAATGTCCAAAGCTATTCCGAAAACTACAAACTACAACTAGGAAACAATTTTGGGAACTGATACTTTGTCCTTTAATACTTCAGTGTTGCTCTTGATCGATTTTTAGCAAAGTCTTAATGATCACGACCTCGCTCGTAAACAGGTAAATATAAATTTTGCATCATTTGACTTGCACGCGGCGTTTAAATTTCAGCAATGCCATAATTGGGATCTTCCAGCGTAAACCCTTCCCGTTTGTCACAGTTTTCAAGAATGTACAAGATATTAGAAAAGATTTTACGAGGAATATTTAAGAAAAAAAACTCTGTCTCGCTCGCTTTCAACACGTGTTTCATTCTACTTCAAAAGTGAACACCACGCACAAATTTTCCCACTTTTTTAACCCAACACTTCGTTTAGAACAAAATGAAATGTCGACATCATCCAGTCGACCGAATTTAATTTAATAAAACAGTTATTCTATCTACCCTTGTACTCTGCGCGGATTGGACAGCGGGTGTTGGAGGAGTAAAGAAGCCAAGGGATATTTACGAAGAGATTCCACAATTTTAATGAAAATTTTTCTTGATCGCCTAATAACAAGTTATATGAGATAACGTCCACAGGCAAATAACACGTGAACGCATGGCGGGCGACTGTTTACGAAAGAAATACTGAAACAGAAAAATAAAATCTTTATTTATCTTGCTTTATTACAATATAAGCCAAACATGAAAGAAGCCTGATGTGAAGTTGGGAGAACAGCATATTCTCAATGATCTTCCTAACCCTAACACGTGACCGAACCCGCGGTTTTTATTACAGCGGCTGCTAAGCAACGGCACGTTTTCTTATGATGACAAGGTGACGTGAGTCACGTGACAGCTTGAGACAGAGAGCTCGTGGAAGCTTTTGATTGGATGATGATAATTGACAGTGTTTGTGCAAGTCTGTTGACCGAAGATCAGAGATCAGCAGTTGTTCCCCCGATAGTCACAGGAAATAGTATTAAATTTCTACTGACTGAAAATTTCTTAAGTTGAAGCTTAAAGTGCGTTTGTATTCAGTTAGGCCTGTTAAAATTAAGGCGTGCAGTTTTCTGCTAATGAATTTCAAATTTTAATTTTTTTCAAGCAAACAGTCGTTGCACAACAACGAGAAATACAAAATAATTTCTATCTTCTTAATTTTGCCCGTTAAAATTATGATTTTCAAAGGCTCGTTTAATTTCGAAACCGTAAAAGGAAAATAAATAAACTCATTTGTTTGTATTACAATCAATTAGCAAAAACGCTATTCTCAATTTTACCCCTCCCAATTTTATTTTTGTGTTTTGGCCTTAATAATTATTCTCTGTTCTACTGTTGTAAATTCAAAAGTGATAGTTTTTTTAGATTCTTAAATTCAAACGTTCTGAACGCTACCCTCAAAAATTAATGGTCAAGAGCATCAACCTGATTGTCGTAGACCGTTATTATTAATTTAATTCTAAAGCAAATCATAAAGGTATAAATTTACAATTTCACGGAACACCAGAGTACTGGTTACAAATCAGTCCAGATATATGAAGTGTATTTCAAATTCCAAAGAGAATTAACAATGTCGGCTCAGTAAAAAACCTCCCACTGAAGGTAAACGTTTGCCCGATCAAAGAAGATACCTAAGTTCATGGTATTCTAATTTTTTTTAACTTCATCTTCCGTAACCCTCGTTCCTTTTGTTACTTAGGTGTTATCTCCATTCATTTGATTGTAATTTTTCTTGCAATAACAAGTTTGACCAATTAAGGTAGTGTACTCTGTGTAAATTTGCGATGACGTTGGAAGGAGAACTGTTCCGGATAAGAGAATTTAAGATTCCACCAGATAACTGTGACTGTCAATCTTTGAATGGCTTTGTCTATTTACTCCTTTTCTATCACATCTGCCATATTTTATTTAATTCCAGGAGTATTTTACTTATTTCTCATGCTCATTGATTAAAATTGTTTGCAAATACTTTTTCACCAGTTAAAAATTTTTAATCACTTATGGCCAGCGATAATTTCTATGAAAAATGAAATCATCCCGTTATATGAATGAATTTAAAAATGCCCAACATTGAATTCCATGTTAAACAGTCTCAAAAACCTTACAAAATGTCTGCGGATAAATATAACGTCTTTTGCCATCTTGTCCTGTATAGCGAGCCAACTCTAACATCAGCACGCTTGTGAGCATGAAACTGGTTGCCGACTGTTCCTTTGTTGATTTGAATCGAAGGGGAACATTTGGAAATTTCCAATCCGCGTCTGTAACAAAATACCATTGACTGCATGATTTCCCACGTGATCTGGAGTCGTTTTGTATCTGTAGCAAATTATTTTCTGAAAACAGAGGAAAAAAGACGCAAGCAATAAGTAAGAAAGAAACCATATGTGATCATCTCCTCATTATATTTCCCCAAAGTTGTGAAAAAATACAGCCAATCTAAATGATTTTTTTCTTTGTTTTCTTATCTGCCGTAGGAGATAAAGCGTAACTGGTTACCAAGTCCTGGTTTTTCCACCATAAACAAACACAAAAATTAAGCATTTGAAGCTTCTATCTTATGTAGATTAGATATATTTTGAGATATATCGATTCTAGCTAAGTGTAGTTTTAGCACATATCTGTTCTTATTGTAAGCACGGTTTGCTCCACAAATAGCGATTTTGGAAATGATGACTTTCCTTTTTGATCTAGGGATCATCATGGTTTTGAAGTAGGTCAAATTACGACAAGGACTATTAACTTAAACAAATACGTCTCCCTGTTCTCTCCCCTCCCTCCTTTTTATCTGCCCTCCCCACCCTTTCCCTTGCCTATTTCACCCTAACTCACAAACACTTCACAGCATTATTTTTCTGGTATCCCGTACCTTGTTAGTTAATCCCATTTTGGTGGTTTATATGTAATCTTCACACCCATTGGTTTCTTGGGCTTCTTTCCACCAGCGCCGCCGCCTCCACCAGCAGAAGACTGGCTCCTAGTTGGCTTGTGTGGGACGTCAGTGATTCGGGGGGCCGATGGGTCTATGAATGACGCAATATTTTCCACATCCTCGACGCTTGCTTCGCCGTTCTGCTTGCTGTGTGAATTAGGATAAGTTTTGTCTGGCACGAACTCCCCCTTTCTTTGCCTGAGAAATAAAAACGAAATGTTGAAAATTCGTTACATGAGCGCAACTTAAAGGCCATCTGCTACCTGCTTCAACACAAGACAGCTAGATTAAATAAACCTTTGGCCTTTTATGACGCCATTTCATCCCCAGTAATTGTCATACAAGACAAAAATGTTGGTAACGTTACTCTAAAGTTACACAAATACCAAAACTTTAAAACTGAAATATGTACGGTTAGTTTGCGAGTGGGTTACCCAAAAAACAAAGGGCTCGTCGGTTAACTCGTGAACTTATCACACGTGTTAGACATACGGTAAGCAGAACAAATAACACTCTTTTGTATGGAAGACGTAACTAAATGCCATACAGAAAGAAAATGAGGGATATCGATTGATAATTCAGTTCATATGTCTCTTTGAAGTATGCGCAAACAGCGCAACTATGGTGCAACGAATACGAAATTTACAGGAACCGAATTTGGTCAATTTTATGTTTGGGATATACTTGGCTCGATTATACTGAAAATTTCTAAAAAAATGTTTCAGATATGACCTTCTATCTTTCCTTTCAATAAAATGACATTTCTCTGACAATGAAAGGAAACTGTCACAACTAATGGGTGCCATAAGATAGGACACCTGATGTACTTTACATGACGAATGCTAGGAATCTTGGAAAACGTTTCTAAGCCAGCTTTGTTAAAGTTACTTGTAACGAAAGCCTTCTGCGTCATGTCTTTTTATAAAAAATAAACATATATTGTTAATTTACAGGGTTTCATTCACTTCTGTTGTATCATGTATAGTGGTGGACTAAATATCTTGGTTTGAGGTAGACTCGTTTTTTTTAAATAACTATAAATTTAATTTCGGTGCACTCGGCTCATCCTTCGCAAAATTTTTTTTGTGCGTGACTTGTCACGGTGATTTTCAAAATCCTCAAATATTTTCGTTAAATTTCAGACCAACACTTCTTTCAATTATATTGGTTATTTCTAATAGCTAAAGGGAAAGAGAGCAATCTCTTCATATTGCAAAGTCAGCCAAGATACGCGTTAACTCCTGGAAGACTCGTGTTAATTTCTTTCCCTTACCGGTAAAAGCGTGTTAGTATGAATACCAACAAAACGACAAGTAGTACCAGGCCCCCGATTGCTGCGCAAACGATGAGGATGAGGGTTGACTGGGAAACACCTTCCTTGTCATCTTCCTCACTTTGACTGGCCACAGCGATTGTGGGCACTGAAATTAGACAATATCAGACAAGGCTTTGAAATTGGGAGAATTGAAAGAAGCAAAATTACTAAACTGTTTCCACCAATTTGCCTCAGCGGATACCCACAATACTCAAATCGAGAAAAAAATATTCCAATTTGTTCAGGAGCGACCACGTTCAATTGTAAAACGACGTCATCTGGTGGAAATCTGGAGCCGAGAAATTACGGGATCTAGGATGAAAGACAAAATACGGACTGTTCTCGGGACATGAGATTATACTCCGAAAGTAATAACAGACTCCGAGCGATTTCCGAAGATGTCATGGTTCCGGTCTAGCACCAGGTGAACACGTATAAAAACTGAAAATGGCCGTCGCAGAACAAAACGCTCGTCAATAATCAGCAGGTGGTATTATGTTTTATTCGTCCTGTAAAGTGAAATGCTCTACTTTCCCGCCCCCTTTTTATAACTGGCCCTCGGGAAAGTCAGTTTAAGCCCGTAAGAACGAAGAAGTTATCACACAGTGTTAGTTTCAATCTCTAGTGGAAAACTTACATAAAGTCAGCATAAAGAACCACAAAATCGCCTGACCTATGTGCGAGGCCTGGTGAAAACAAGTTTTTGTTACTTCTGTTGGAACAGTGCAATGAACTGCGTGAGCACGAGAAACCTAAAGAGGTCAGGCAAGACAAGTAAGGAGAACTTTGTAAAGAGAAGTAAACTTTCAAAATAGAATATGTTTGAAAAGTAATATATCTGGTTATGAATCGAAGTAAAAAGAATGGGAATTGATGTTGCCTTTACTGTTTATTTTTGCTCATTCTGCGTCTTGTGAGAGGTGCGATGGCCTAATGCTTAGTGCGGTGGACATGGATCGGATTGAACAGTCCGTGTTCGAGCCCTGGCCGGGGGCATTGCATTGTGTTCTTGGAGAAGACAATTTAATACTCTCACAGCGCCCCTCTTCACCCAGGTGTACAAATGGGTACCGGCAAACTTAACACTGGGGGTAACCCCGCGGTGGACTAGCACCCCATCCAGGGGGCAGTAGATACTCCTAGTCGCTTCATGCGATAAGTACCGACTATATCGGCCTCTGGACTCGAACCTATACCTGCGTCTTGCAATCACAAGCCAAAAAGGTGAGGCCCCGATCGAGATGGTGTTGTAGAAATCAATATCGTGCATGCGCAGGTCACAACACTGCTCCTTTTAAAAAAAGCCTCGACTGAACGACGTTGTCTTAAAGAAATGATCAAAGCATCTTTTGCTATCACAAAAGTCTCGCTCCACTGTGTTACAAAAATCCTACCTTGAGGGGTGGACAAGGACGTCTGTTGGTTATCTCTTCCGGGAGAGGGATTAGGCACCAGTGTTGTGTTAAACGGCAAGCTTGTTGGTTCAGAAGGTTTCGACTGCGAAGCTGAGAACGAGTCAATGGTTATATTTAATCTATTCTCAAGCATGCGTTTCTTATCCCTGAGAATTTGAATCAAACCTTTGCCATCAAGTACTCGTGTTAGATTTGTTCCGTTGATAATGGACGTCGCAGTGACGTAAAATGTCGTTTCAACTCTATGTGGAAGTCCAGACTTGGAGGACATACTGTAAATTATCACATTGATACGAGAGATATTAGACTTAGAGGGGTTTATGTTAGGACGAAGTGCTTCCTTGTTAACGGATGAACTAAGAGTTTGCGGAATAAAAATATACGAATCTGATTCCCTTTTTGTCTTTACACTATTTGAAGAAGAATAGTCTTCTAACAAATCAGTTTCCGGCGAACGTTTCTTACGTAGACCCGTCGTTTCAGATGAATTTTCGCTGCTAAGGCAACGAGTCGAATTGGACTTGCATGAATCCAAGATTTCTTCTGCTATAACGCGAGATACATTCGATACTTTTTGATGAAATGTCTCGACGGTAATGTCTGCCATGGTCATTTTTACTCCTTGCTGAATGTTTGTGAGGTCGATAAGATCCTGACAACATGTCTTGCGCGCTTGGTTGCAGTTAAAACAAACGCATACCATATTGTTTACTTTACAAGTTAATGAAGGCCTCTCTTGCACAGTAACCGACGATGGCAACGATGGTTGCACTGAAGTAAAACGTATTATTGTTGCAAAAGAGCTTGCAGTAGTCGCTGTTGTAGCATGAATGTGATGTCTTAACGAGGCAGATTTAGAGTACGTTTTAAAAGCAGTACTTGTGAGAGAGGTTGGGCTTGTAAAAGATGATGAATCTCCAGGCACGGCAGTAATTATGGAAGATGAAGAGTCTTTTGTTATGGCCGCAGTAGTCGAGAGTGATGACGAGTCTTGCTGAACAGCGGAAGATGCAGAAGACTCTTGCGGTGCAGCAGAAGATGGAGTAATGCGGCGAGTTTGTATCACTTTTGAAGGCAGAGCACTGGAAACGCTTTGCACCTGTTTGGCAGTACCTGTAGAGTAATGCGATAAAAATGTTGATTTACTGCGAGCTATTCCGGGCGATAAATCATCTGTACTAAACATGTTACTCGCTACATGCAAATTGAGCGTCAATCTGTAAACCGAATCAGTGAATTTTTCATGAGAGGACGATATTGATTGAGCAAGCTCAGGTTCGCTTGTTAGCGAAAACCTCGCACTTTTGGACAGCGTAAAAGAACTCTGCAATAAAGCCGTTTGCGCGATAATGACCGGCAAAGACCCTGTAGGTGAAATATCGCTATAAGGTGATGCTGTTTGCGTGTTACTCATTTCTATGTTACCAAACGCACTGGTTATTTCGCTCGCCGTTCTTGAGTTTGTGTTGTCTTGCATGTAGCTTGACTTCACCGCCGTGCTTAGAATAGTCCCAATTGTAGATCTCTCCCTCGTGAATTGTGAGGTTTGCAGATTTTGAGCTGCGCCTCCTCCTCTCGTACTTTGTCGAGCGTTGCGGTTTTCACTTTGAAGTGGGTGCCACACTGTGTGACTGGATGGCGTTGCTTCCACGATTGGAGCGTTCGTTTTAAGGCTTGAGGAGCTTAAACCTTGTGTTGCTCGTATAGTTACCGGCTTGTGGTCTCCTGTATAGACGCCAAATTGAGAAAGAAATCTATCGTTAACAGAATTAATAGCTGTTTCCATGTTCGTTTGTTCTGGAGGCGAGAGCGGAAGAGTTTGTCCGTAGGCTACGCCAGCGAGATTTGGCGTCGAGGTCAAGAACACAGATTGCAGTGGCGAGAAAATGGTGGAAGAATTCTTCGTAGAAAACAAGCTGGAAGGTTCGCAAGTTGCGCAGTAGGTCATAGCAAAGAAGACAAAGGCCAACAGATGACACTTAAGCTCGATTTCCCACGCGGAAACAGTCTCCTTGCTAGATGCAGCTTTTAAGGACAACATATCAAACAAGCGAGTTGTCGACCGCGAGAACCTTAAACTCTCATTCTACACAACCGCTTGCAAAAACAAGGGCTATGTCTCGCCCAAATAACCGCACATTTCTCCCGCCGAGGACGATACAGTATCTTGGCTCCAGCACAAGATGACTGCCAATGCAATATCGAGTTATTAACCTTCTACTCTTGTTCAAACAGACAGAAAAGTAAACAATTCTGATTGACACAAGTAATTCTGGAAACAGGTGGCGCTAGCACCTAGGCCAATAACATGGCGCTCGATGGCCTAAGAGTTTCTCACTGATTATGATTATATGTTAAATTCGCTGTAATTTTCATATAGAACGACCAGTGGCTTTAAGAAATACAATTCGACTTTCTCTCAGCGTTTTCCTTGCTACCAATAAAAACTCTTAATTGTGATTGCAACAAAGATAATAGAATTTTATTACCAAACACGAAACCACACGGACAGGAAAACAGCGCAAATATACATACGAATATTTAAGATTTCAAAAACTAATGACTTACTCGTTTTATTAAATATTCAGTTTTTTCTTTTTGCCAAGCATGGAGGCGGGATACCTTTTTAAAAACCGAGAGGACGAATTTTCTATTATTACTGAATAAAAAGCTCTTTTGAAAACTAACAAATGCAATAATAAACTGGAAGATTCGACAGAAAAGATAAGCTTACCTCAATTCTTTTCGTCATTTAAATCCTTTTTAAAAATACATTTCACCTCGTTCATAGTGCTTTCGCTGTAATTAAAAACTATTTTCATAATATTAGCTTATTCAAATTTAGCTTGGACCATTATCCCATTACTTACAATGTAGAGAGCCAAATTGTCGACAATTTTATCGAAAATTACAGAAAAGCAATTTCGCTCTTGTTTTGCGCCTACACGAAAACACTACGGTTACGGTTTTTTGAATAAATTTTCAGAATGCATTTGTAAATATTTTGAACTTACATTTAATCTTTTTCGTTTATCGTGATATCAATACGAGTTTTCATGGCAAAATCTTCACAGAACGTTTTTCCGATTTTCTAGACTCGACGTGGTTTTCCTTCCAATAAAGTCTCGTTTATGACCGTTTAACATCGCCGCTTTGTTACAATTGAAATGGCGGTTATTAAAAGTTCCCTCTTTACTTGTTTGACCGAGCAACGTCGACGACAGCGAAGAAGCCTGGATCTAAAGAAGACCTGTGTGTTTATCAGTAGTAAGCTGAAGGCTCTTTTAAGAAGATCTTGTCTCTGTTATTTGAAGAAATTATAAGATTATAAGTCTTCACTTAAAGATAAAATCTCCGCTGCACATCAAAGAGAGGTAACTAGGGCATCTGAGCATGTAGAGAGTTCTAAAGACCATGAAAAAGATTTAATTTCATGGTTATCAACTTCAGCTTACAATGCAACCCACTTCACAAATAGTTTCTCTTAACCGAAGTCTTAGAAAGCGTCAAATTGCGTTACTTCTACGGTTTTCGTTGCATTTCTTATCGGTTTAAGGAAAACTAATAGTCAACAACAAATCCAACTTGAATTTAAAGAATCAAAATGCTAAAAGGAACCCTTATGTTAAACAATAAATTATTGTGCTTCAGAGAAAGCGTTTTCTAAAAAAAACAATACTTAAAGTCAAGACGCATTTTCAAACGGTCAGATAAAGTCATTGAAAACCAAAAAAAAGTGCTTGACGTGTTTTCATATAAAATCCCGCTCGACGTAGATTTTTCTTAAAATATTAAATAAAGCGGGAATTTGCGAAAGATTTGCAAACAAGATTAGTAAACCAAAGTTTAACTTTAAAATAGAAGAATTAGAGTTTAATAAGACAAAAAGGTTCTTTATCATGTTTTTAATGAATTTTACGTCGGTGAATTAAGACACAAGCCACACGCAGCCATTATTTTCTCTTCTGATGAAAAATCAAGTGGACCACAGTAAAACTGCTTTTGTTGCCTGATTTAATTCATTCTACTTTTTTGATTGTTTATGATGGTTCCCAACGTTTGTTAGAACACTACGCGTTGTGAAAACTGAAAATAGGACCTGTATTTGAGATATTTTGCTCTTTTACAATGACACTCGTTGAAACCTCATATTCGATTTTAACTGCGCGTGTACGTAGGTACTTGCGGAGTACGCGCGCACGGGCACTACCTAATTTCTATTGTTATCGATCGTTGTTGCAGTGACCCTCAACAGCACAGATGAGAGCCAAATTATCTCATTGATAGCTCTTCGTAGCAAAATTCAAGGACGGAAATTATGACTCACGTTTTTACTTTGCTTGCTTTGCTTTAGTGTTAGTGTAGTCCTGACTGTATCCTGTGTTTTTGTTGTTGTTTGTTTCGCCGATTTAGCGCTAAGTGTGATCGTTCTAAAGCCGATTAACGCAAGCGTGCGATTAGTCAATCCCGATTTGACTGCCGCTTAGAAGGGTTTAAACTACTGCTGTTTTTGAGGGACAATTTAAGATCAGGCAAAGCTAAGGAAAAATGAAGGACGAATTGGTCCTTCTCAGTCTGGATTAGCTTAGTCCTTCTTTAAGCACATGAATCGGAGCCTGAGTCTGCATCAGTCGCAGATTTTTTGCAATAGATTGAGCGTGTTTGTAACCACAGAAAAAGACGATTAAGACGAGAAGAAGAGGAGGAGGAAGAAGAAGAAGAAGAAGACAGAGAAGGAAAAGACAAAAACGAAGTTGAAGACGAAAATGAAGAACAAGAACAAGAACGTAAAAAAAAAAACAAGAAGAAAAAAAAGCAAGAAAGTTACAAGATACTTGACCCGCAAGACCAAGTCAAACTGACCAAGATCCTGAAGACAAAGTCCAAGAACTGAACCAAGTCTAAGACCAAGACCAAGAACAAGACCAGCAAAATCAAGAGCTGCGAGATAAGGACGAAGACCTACAAGACAAGGACGAGGTCCTGCCAGACCAAGGAAAGCAAAACCAAGACAAGACAAGGACGAAGATCTGCAAGACCAAGAAATGAAATACTCAGACCTACAAAACCAAGCCCAGGACCAAGACCAAGACCTGCAAGACAAGGACGAGGACCTGCCACACCAAGAAAAGCCAGGCCAAAACCTGCAAGAGCTATGCCAAGACCTGCAAGACAAGGACGAAGATCTGCAAGACCCAGAAATACATGGCCAATACCTACAACACCAAGACCAAGACTTGCAAGACAAAGACGATCGAAACCAGGACAAAAACCAGGAACACGCTGGACTACTGGGAATGATTTTCCGATTCACGAGAAACTGAAAAGCTAACACAGTTGGCAGAATTAATTGCAGGCCTCCGGCTGTGTCAGCGTGTCACTGTAGAAGTAAGTGCACAGTTGAGAAGCAAAAGCAGCTACAGCGAAAAGAGGCATTTGATTTAGTTAGAATTGTTGGTATTTAAGTTACAGTAAAGAGTGGTTGTATCGTGAATGTCACGAAGAAAAACAAAAGACATTGAATGAAGGACTGTCACGCATAACAAATGTTTAAAACACTGAACAGACAAACATGACGAGTACTGGATTATGTTTGGATGACAGAGCCAAGCACACAAACATAAAAACTAAAATGGAATTTACGAAACAAACAATGATGTACAGAACTATAATGTATGTACTTCTTGTTGTTGTTAGATAACAAATAAATTGTAACTGAAAACCTTAGTGAAAATTTGGCATAAGCATTAGTCACGTGTCATGACGTCATATGACATCAGTGAAAAGCGTCATCACGGATTTACATTAGTGACAAATACACACTGTAGGGAGTAGGGTAGGGACGGGGTTTGACGCCATCCCTGGCTTGATATGGAATATGTGAGCTTGGATTTTACGTCACAACAAAAAAAAACGTGGCGTGCAAGAGATGCTGTTTAGCAAGATGATGTTTTAGTGAGTTCCCTGTTAAATCTCATTGAATTGTAAGTGAAATAAAAGGCCAAGCGATGAGAAGCTAATGACAGTCCTTCATGGACAGAGTATTAGTCAGTCAGTACTTGTTAGTCAGCAGTTACACGTCGAAACCCAGGATCTATTAGCTCTGTTATTGGATTACCCTGCATTTATTATATGGCTTGCGTTTGTAGGCGATATAACGCGCGGTCTGATTGGCTAATTCGATGTAGGACATTATTCTCCCGTAATACCCAAGGGCTAATTACGGGCCTGCAAAAACAAAGCAGAAAGCCATATAATAAACAACTTATTAACCTTCAAAGTCCGGTCTTTACAAGAAAATCTCAAACCTCAGCCTTGCTTTATCGCGGTCAACACGACATGGTCTCTGTCTGATATTTTCCGGTAAAGACCTCACTCTCAGTTAATAAGTAGTTAGTATTTCGCAAATTAGCAAGACTTAAGAGAATCAGACTCCTTAGTTCCATCCAGATATTAGACTCTTTCTTTAAGGAAGCACTTCTTCGTTCTTCGCTATCTAGGCCCCTTATATTATAAAATCTTCGTAACGATGGCAAAGGTTTTTTTTAGATTAGTAATTTCCCAAACGTTTCCCTATCAAGCCAGAGACAACGTTTTACAAAACATATTTTTACTA
This sequence comes from Orbicella franksi, assembly GCF_964199315.1. NCBI lineage: Eukaryota > Metazoa > Cnidaria > Anthozoa > Scleractinia > Merulinidae > Orbicella > Orbicella franksi. The sequence goes on from NC_138159.1 coordinate 20,250,601, forward strand.
AACATATTTCCAATAAACTATAAATAGTCTAACGTTGGTATACACAAGAAGACATGACCTCGGGGGCAGACTTTCGTTTCCGTTTTTCTCACATAATCTTGTCGAGACTCCTTTTACAAATTCAAATTGGTTTTAATGAGGGAACAAGTTCCTGGAGGTTACTTCTCCGAAGGCTTGGTCTTGGCATGTTGACCGGGTCTTAAAACAATTTTGTTTCATACTTGAAACGGTATTCAGACCAGTTGAAGGCTAAGTTACCTGAACTCATTATTAACTACGCAAGCTACTCACATTTTAACTCTTATGGATCAATACGTGTCCATATAGCTAAATGGGGGACTACTCCCTCTATGGCAAGTACTTGAATTAGGACAAACGGAACGAAAACTCGACTACCCCCTTTCCAGCCATAGAATCGTTTCCCTACAGCACTGACTGCCCTCTTGTAAACTAAAAAAAGGAATTTTTTCGTTGGGTCTGGTCCCCCGATCGTGTCTCCAAGTGTATAACGACAGAAACTTGTAAAATGTAATTTTTACTCACAGGTTACTCCTAAACATTTGAAGTACAGGAACAAAAGAACGTAGAACAAGAAGTGAACAACGTATGCGAGTAGCTGAACATTTCCTATTTCGGAGCTCTGTAATAGAGCAGGGGAAGAGGGGGCTAGCATGAATTGCTTACGAGACTAGCCCAGTCTCACTTGAGAGGGTAGGGGTGGGGGAACTGAGTGCGTGAAGACAGACGAGTCAGTAACTAAGTCTTGTAGCAATTATAAGCGACGCACTGGAAATCGGTTCATTACAATAAAGGGACACTTTTGACTCACCACAGAAGTTGCAGGCCTTGGGGCATATGGAAGTCATTCGTTTCCTGTGGTTTTTACAATATCCATCCTGAGCCGCTAGTGCAGCACAACCCGCCTCAGAGTTGTCAATACAGGGCTCGGGAAGCCTTTGTTCTGGATAGAAATTACACCAAACAACGTAAGGTGAGAAAGAAAGGAACAAGTGATTCGCCTGTAACTTTCGCGTGATAGATATTTATTGTTAAAGATGAGGCATGCCATAATCCTGAGTACGTGCACGGCTGATGTGATGGAAGAGTCAATAAGTGTAAGGTAAGGTAAGGTAACGTAAGGTGAAGTAAGACTTCATTTACAAAGGGTATTACTCCTTGCATAGGGTGACTGAGCCCGCAGTACAAGCGGCAATCACAAACGAGCTGTCCTACCGAAACGACACGCGATAATAGTCTTTTTCTTTGCAGCCAACAAAAAAAAGACAATGCTTAAGTTGTTCTGGCCTCTTTTAATACTTAGCTTGAGAATTCTGGGTTTAATTTGAAGAAAAAAGAAACATATTTTGTTCAAAATAACATCACTATTTTCCTAACCAGCGATACTCGACGAGTGACGAGCGAGTTGACGGACACAGGCGACCCATTTTTGACGCCAAATTGAAACCTTGGACCCAGAATGCTTGATATTTTTCACTTTCTACAATCTGATACGGTTATTGGCATTTTAAATCCCTTCTCGTGAATATTCAATGATTCAATGCCGTCTCCAGTGAGAAAAGTTGCGCGACTTTAGTGCCTTTCCCGTTTAAAACATGCAATGGCTTCGTCAAAATTTCGCCTGCTGAATCCTGAGTGGTCAATTCAAATATCAGGCACGCCAGGCTTATGCAAGGTTGACTGTAGCTCAAACTGTTCCTTGAAGGTAACTTAAATTGTTCTAAATCTATTTCAAAACGACGGAGAAACGAGAATACGTTGTCATTATGTGGACGACCTTCAGCCACTGCACACTATTGGCTGATAATGGCTGATTAACCAATCAGATTGCAGCATTTGCATTAGTATACTAGTAAAATTCTGTTAATAATGATTAGGTAATGGTTTAATAGTATAAACTGAATAGTTCTATACCATAGTAGTATGATCCACTATTCCCTGATAACGCTAGTGCCTCGTCCAGTTTAAAACCCTAAGTCAGCGGCCACTTACAAAATTACAAAAACCACTTACCTCTCAAACAAGCGCTGTTAAGGTTGATGTCCGAGCAAATGCATTTAAACCTGTCCTCCATCTGTTGACACTCTACACCACCACGACAAGGGTCTCTGAAGCAGGGGTCATCTTTGTAAGGAAAACAAAATGTCAGCACATGGAAAATGAATTTCATATTTACAGGTACAAATTGGATATCGTTTTCATCCGAATCAGCAACAGTTAGAAAGAGATCTCAGCAGATTATACAGGGACTAAAATGTAAAGAGGCTTCAATGGATCCGGCATAGAATCTCTACCACTGAACAAGGAATCTCCAGCCCTCTTTTCTTCCCTGTTTTCTGTAGAATTCTAGCCCCCAACCCCCACCCCTTCCTTTCATAACAAATCACCGATAGAGCTTCAGGATGCCATTTAAATGCGCTGTGCCCCAGATTCAGTTTTGTGATAGTTTTGACAAAGAGAAAAAGAACTAAATGACTTTAGGGTATCGTGAGATTCGGAGGTAAAATATAAAATCTTTTTTTTTTATCGACGTTGTCCTCGACGTCGCCGTCGTGATTACTTAAACTTCCTACTTTTTGTTCATCATAATATAGTAACAGATGTCTTTTTTTTATCGACTGTAATGGTGCTCCTCCACGAAGCCGTACAAATTACAACAATCTACGATAAAAACTATTTGTTATGATAACGAGCTAACTCACCTTTCATGGTTTGACAGCATCTCAGTGAGTTCTTCGTCTTCGTCAGAGCAGAGAGGAAAGCGATTTCTACATCATATTTACTCAGTTCGTACGTCCAAATAACAAGATGAGCGATGCTAAGGTCGCCATAACCATTTTTGCTAAACATATCAATCAGCTTATTCGGTTTACCTATGGTAATTTCATCATTGGCCCTACCCTTGCCATCAACTACCGTCTCTGGGTTACTGCTGCTTACAACAAGCTGGCCATTTTTATAAAACTTCAACCCACGCTTGTGATTCCAGGTGAAAGCAAAATGAAACCACCATCTTGGGACATGGTCGAGCAGAATTGTCCATTTGTGATTTATCGTGGAGAGTTCAAGCTGAAACCTTCTTGACTGATACAGGTGAGGTCCTTTCTTTTTTGAGCAGTTTTCACAAATGAACCGAAATCCGGGACCGAAATTCTCATTGGTGTATTGTCCACTGGAAATAATAAATTTACCTGTAGAGGGGATAGAAAAGGTAAGTTCAGACCCCGTCCACACTACACCGTAGGAATCTGGAAACGGAGGTTTCACTCTAGCTAAAAGCGCATCAAATGTTCTCCGACCACACTACGCTGGAGGAATTTAAAAACGTAACAATCACCGGTCATTTTGGATTTGCCTCTGAGGAAAAGTCAGTCCGGAAAATCACATGATTATCGTAACGCCATCGTTTTCGAAAAGCTCCATTTTCAAAATGTTTTCCGTCCACACGAAAACGCAAAGCCGGCGTTTTCAAATTCCTCCGGTTTGAAGAGCGTTTTTGAAAAGCTCCGTTATCGTGACGGATTGTTGTGGACGGAAGGCCTAACCGTAGAAATAAAGCTGTTTGTTCAAATTCCTCCGGCGTAGTGTGATTGGCTAAGAAACCTTCACTGATTTTTTTTTTTTTACCATTTACTCCTTGTTAGTTTACAAACTTCCAGACCGTCTAAAAAAAGCGCAGCGCTTTTTAAAGCCTTACGTCTCTAATGGTTTTTTAAACTACAAACAATCGTAAGCAATAATAGACCTTTTTAGCCTAGCCGGTTTGTTGGCCCATTTCAGACCATGTGACCCTTTCAATATTCAGAGCTGATATTTCTGTAGTAGCTCAATCATAAAGTGAAGCGCTTCTGCAAATGAGCCAAATATTAAAAACAAGGATTCTGCTACTTCATAGGTAGTCCGTTAGGTAACATTCAGATGGCTTAGAGGACCAATCAGAAGGCTTCTTTTCATCGTGAAGCAGTAAGCTATACTGGGGAGGAATCTTTGGGGCACAAGGCATGAAAATATGTTGCTGATGCCACTTTTTTATTGTTTTTTTTTTCTACGATTTTGCGATATCAGCCAATCACATGCACCGATTTAACTGAAGTAAAAAATTATTATTTCTCACCTTTAAATCGATTTTGCCAAGTGCCAGCCTACTTGTTACGCGGATCATTAATTAAAAGGGCATAGTAAGATTTGCTGGCCCAAGGAATTTTAGCTTGATGTACTGAATATTTTTTTGTGATACTCGAGCCGGTTTAAAAACTAAAATGTTTTTTCACAACTGCTTAAGTTGTGTGTACAACTGCGATGACCAATCATGTCTTCATATCTTTCTCCGCAGTTCAAATATATTGTCTTTCATATATTCACTTGCAATGTATGAACCCATTAGTGCCTTTGCCACCAAGAAATTTTGCAGTTATTGAAAGACAATTTCTCCTTCAATATTACACCCAAAGAGCCAAAAATGTCACTCAGTAACTAAGTTTCAAAAGCTGTTTAAATTTTTAGAGGTCAATTTGTACCTAACATGATGCTTTCTCTGTGCAAAGTCGTATGCTAATGAAAAAATGTAAACAATGACGTCATCAACGATTGCTCTATAATTAACACTGTACTGCACTAAAGATTTTCACCTGCGTTGTATTTTATCCAAAATGCCACTGACAATCCTTCTCTACAAAGGCTTGGATCCACGACACACTGGTCTTTTATATTCTTCAGTTCTATAAAGTCATCAATACCGTCCAGTGTCAACACGTATCCTATCTGGTCAGCGGTCGACTGCTTGACTCCATTCTCGGTAGCACCGGATGCATTACCGCGCAGGTCAAGGAGCTTCTTCTGTGCTGTCGTGCCATTCAACGGCAGATAGTGATTCGCTTGGGTGTATCGCGCGCCTAACGGTTAGAAAACGATCATATTTTAATTAACATGATTAAAGCGATGTCAAAATCATGGGTATATTGATCCTTGGCCCCTCTCAAGGTCACTTGGCGCTGGGCGCAAAGTGCAGCTAAGGGCCTGGGAACCGGTTCAGCATTGTCAATTTCCGGTGCGTTATTAAGTTTTACGCGACAAGCGTAGCGTTTCTCCGATCTTAAAGTGGTATCAAAAGAAAGGTTGGTCTAAAAAAAATACCGTAAAATTCCACGTAAAACTCCCCGGTTATAAGCCCCACCGGATATACGCCCTTTTATTCGCTAACAGAGATATTATTCCGGAGGTAAGCAGCCCCAGATATAAGCCCATCTAATGTATAAGTGCCTTCCTTTTGCGTTTCATAAATGTATTATAAATGTAATAGCTCTAGATGTAATGGTATGTTAGCTTTAATTTGTTTCTCAGATTCGTTTTATCTCGTCGTTCCGAAACATTTTTTTATTCCGCTTATATGCCTCCCCACCCCCACCGCCCCCCCCCCCGCTCCGTTTATAAGCCCACCCAAAACCCCTTATGAAGTTTTATAAGCCCAGAGTTTTAAAGTGGGATTTTACGGTATGTATATATTTGTCTCAAGAGCATAACTTGTGGAGCGGAAGAATTTGTGATATTCAAATTTTCACACCATGCCATATTTAAATTTGTAGATTATCTTACGAACGGTCAGAGCGCCCGTCCGGTATCCCGGAGTCATGGACTCGAATCCCGTCGGGTAGTCTGTAGGGTTTTTCTTTGTCCTAGCTCGTAACATGCTGAACAACCTTTCATGTGTCAAATTGCTTCGAAAACAAGAAAAACAAAAATAATAAAGACGATTGCGCACTTGAGGCTTGTCACTTTCTCGTTTTAACACCATTGTAATCCAGTTGGAAAATCCTTCAAACCAATGAACCCACAAGATGTAATTGGGTTTTGCCTATTTTCAGTTTGGTCTCCTTCAATTTATGTTTAAGGTTATATTCGATAAGATTCTTGTAAAGTAGGCCCGTGCATTTTGTTTTCTATGTAAATACGGCTGCTCATTGAATAAAAGTGCAATAACTTTCATTTAAGGAGAATAAACTTTGATATCAAATATAACAGCTTTTAGAAAAGTGAGACACATTAAAATCGTTGCCCTAAGTTTTCGAAATTTTTCCTTTTAATTTATTAATATCTAATGAAGCTTATTGAAAAGGATTTCAAGGAATCAAAGTGACAATTTGAAGAAGTTGTTGGAAATGCATTTCAAATTTGAAAGAATTTCATTTTTTATCTCGCAAAACACAAAAGAACTCTATATAAGCTCTGACTACCTTTATTATACAATATTACTTTACACGCTGTTCCTAGCGGTGGTTTTGTTGCTAGTAACACGCGCTTCTTTGTAAGAGAGCGGATACGAAACAAAAACCGAATAGAGCTAAATTTAACTGACCTCAGCTGTTAATAGCATTTTTTTTACATGGGAGCAAGGCATTACTTCTTTTGTTTACAACAACAGAGAACTAAAAATGATATTTCTCGCGGGGCGAAGATAATTTAAATTAGTACTGCCGGAGAAATGAAGAGAAATTGTGAACCGTCGTGTTCAGGCCGCTCAAGAGAGTTGAAGATTTTATGTACACATTCACATAACGGAACGTAAACAGGAATAAGAGAGTTAAAGGAAGTTGCAACTGTATGTATACTTCAAATTCACAACATGACCAAATTTACCGCATGCGGAGCTGTTTGATAATTATAATGGCCGCTTTTTCACGATTCAATACGAAAATTATTTCCAATCAGAAAAAGAAAGACATTTCAGTTGGCACGCGACAAGTTGACAAATTACGAGAAAGACTTTTTGGAAGGAAGTTATGGATATCAAGAGTACGAATATATTCTTGAATAATTACGAAATCCTCCAGAATCTCTATAAACTTAACGCAGAAATCGATCACAATCTGGTTTTCATTAAAAGACGTTAAAAGTAATGTTCTAGTCTAGCGAAAAAAATTATCAGCGCTCTTGAATGGAACTGAAATCTGCATTGAAAATTTGAAAGCATATGAAACATGTTCAATGAAAACATCAAATACGACGGAACTGTATATTTTTTTTAAAAAAAAAATCACACTTCCTTTCTTTATTCCAGCTTTGTAGAGTTTCTCTTTAATAGTGCCATGATTTTGACAAGACAAAATAGTTTTTTTGTCAATGAGAGGGTAATTTTTTTTTTTTTGCGGCATCATGCGTCAGCTAGGTGCAATCGGCAACGCTCGTTAGAAAAAGAAATAATAAAAAACATTTCGTGGAAGGTTTTTTCAGCGCCATACGTCAAATGCATGCTTTAATAACTCGAACAGAAATAGCAGGATTTCACGGCACGGGAAATATTCACCAACCTTGAAATGTTTCAAACCGGGCTTTCCTGTGTTTTCGTCCGTTGCGGCTTCCACGGGCAATTGAAGTCAGGCAAGCGATCAACAGGAAAAGTATTACTATAGAGTACGAAGTTAAGTTCATTTGTCGATAAATTAAGCCAGCGGAGAACATCGCCGCAAACTAATTACATTTAGGCTGGATTCTCGATTCTCGGTGTATTTTGAGCACTTCGCGATTTCATTTCCTTTTAGACGTCGATATCAAACCGTGGGAAGGGAAGCCATTGAGGTATCGGTGGAGCCATGTCGCTGTTTCTGCACGTAGCGGCGGAGTTGGAAGAATTTATTCCTGTTTCACCTGTGTTTTTCAATACAGATGAAAGCTTATAATTTATTCATCGCTGATCTGAGAGATCGCGGCTCAAAATGCTAATTAACTAACTTCGGAAGCAGAAAAAGCGGTTTTTAATTTGCACCGCTGATCGCGAAGAGCTTTCATTTTCAGTTTTCACTAATGTTGTTGAAACTCTGTGGCAGAAGTGTCAATATCACTTAGCACTACTTTGTCTCAATCTGATTACGAATTGCAGCCATCAACTGCGGCTTCGCGAGTTCTGGAAAGGTAAAGGGCCTTATATACGCTTTCTGAGCTGTCTTTTATTTTGCTAAATGAATCCAAATGAAAAATTTTCAAACAATCGTGTAGGGAACCAATGGCTTAAGATTTGCGTCAATATGTTTAAATTAAAATCCACGTTAAAACCTAGACAAAATCAGACAAAAGATCTGCAAGAGGAGTTGTCACAAACAATTTCATTCTGTCATAAACTAGAAGAAAGATCTTATTTTCTATGCCTACATTAAAGAAATTTTCTAATCAAATATTTATCAGTGTACACTGATCTGCTGTGGAAGTTACCGTTGTCTAATTATCTCGTGCAATGACACTGTTATCGATCCGAGTTAGTACGGTGTACGAAACCAAAACCTTAAACTTATACCGATGAATTTGTTTCGATACCTTTTTCCACGTAAAGAAATTTTTATTGTCCAGAGTATGGGAACTTAGCTGTAACAATCACATTGAAAGAGACTATAAAATAGAACTCTCCAATAAAAAACCTCTAACTCACTTTAATCGATTGCAAGTCTAAGAGTTTTACACTTGGACGATAAAAATGAACTGATTAAAGATTCCATAAGAAGCACAGAGAAAAGAAAACCCGTTTAATGTGTATCGAACGTTCTAATGGCTCCACTGAACCGCAACAGTGCAATGGTTTACTCGCCAAAGCCAATGATCACAAAAAAAAACATATTTAGTGTTCGCGTGGCTTATGTTCATGTTTTTAAACTTCTCTTTTCACAGTTATTGTTTCAGGCTTTCTGTAACGTCACAATAATTGGGTTGATGACAAAAAGAGTTGAAAGGAGAAAAGGTTACCATAGATAGCTTTGTATTGTTAACAATAAGGTGGACATCTGCACTTCTGCAGTTCTTTTTTCTTGCATGATTTTCACCTCAATCTGCCTCTAATATCCCTCGTCTTTGTAAGCAAAAAATACAGTCTTTCTTTATACATAGAACATTGTAGTTTTCAGGTTCTTAAAAGTCATTTGAGATCAACCTTGATGCTACAATAGAAGAATATTTGTCATTTCTCGCATATTTCTTTCTTTACTGAAAGGTCGAAGAAAATTACATTTTTAATAACTGAAAATATCTTAAATCTCGTTCCTTTAACTAATCAGAGCTGAGTGTATGAAAATAAAAATTAAAAAGAGAGCGACATTGACTGAACAACGAAGTTTACAATTTTTACTTTTTATCTAACTGAAGAAAAATTCTTCTCTGTATAAACTGTTAAAGATAAATACGCCTAGTGAATTCTCGCAAATACGAAATTGTCCGTTGCACATCGATTTCGTTCAGCGGAAATGTTAAATGTTTATATTTCTGTTTTCTGATGTTTAATTATTTAGGAACACACCTTTCGTGTCGAGAGTTTATGAAGTAATATCGTTGTTTATATTAAATACTCTGCGTGCATTATATAAATCACAATGTGTAGCACGATACGGTTTGTAACGCCTGACACAATTGTTTCATTACAAATTACTAAACGACACGTCTAAGAAAGCTTTCATCCGATTTTAACGCCATATCGAGCGTCCACATTTTGTCCAGTTTCACATTCAAGAGCAATTTACAACTGAAATTAGCTGAAGCGTGTCTGTCTGTTTGAAACCGTGATGTGCATTAGATAAGCTCGAGGAATATATCGCTTACCTAAACCTCACGGGATGAAGCTAGAGATAAAATGATAAAATAGGGGCAACCTCTTTGAAAAAATTTAAGGTATTTGTTCAGACGTGAGCATATCATTTACTTATATCACAAGGAAAAAAAGCATCTGAGACTTAAATATTTGATAAAATATCAAAAGAGATTAGCTCCGTAAAATCTGATAAGTAAGATTAGCTTGGAGTGTATCTCATTTACTTATCTCATCAGAAAAGTCTCTCCGGCTAAAGTTATAGATAAAGGTAAATGAGCCAACAATCTTTAAAACCCAATAAAAAATTAACGATCTCTGCAGCAAAGTATTTCACAATCAAAAAACTCAAGTTCAAATAGTGAAAAACAGTTCACGCACCACGCAAATCAAAGCCGTGGTAGGAGTCCTTTTTGTATTTGCATTAATTCTGTTACAAAAAAAGACTCTTTGTGTATCTGCTGTTGTCTTTTTAATGCTAATCGACTGGGAAGGTGGTCACAAGAATATTTTCAGGTTAGCTTTGACCAACCTCATTCCCAGGCTCTCTCTTCTTTTCACCCTGTGGAGGTAGGGAGGGACTGGGAACAAGAAAGAACGACCAAGCAAGGTTGGCTTATGTGCTGTACTTATACGGCATTATGTCGCCACATACCTAAAAAACCGAAATGAATTTTCAGCTCAATTTTCCTTGAGCTTATCTTTTTTCAGTTCAGTTGAGTCCTAAAAAAGATTTGGAGGGCTAATCCTATTAAAACTAACTAAAAATAATACAAAATGTGTCTGGACATAGATAAGTTATGTCTGATTACCGAAGAGGAAATAATGTAATTATCATCTTCCCAAATAAGATAATTCTTTGGGAAATTACAGAGCTGACGTATTTCAGTTTTTATCCGCTTATCACTGAAATTTACGTTAGCTGACCTCAGAGGCAAACCTAGTGGGAAACACGCCTCAGTAGGTTGTTTTTTTCAATAAAATCGGTTGTAAAAAGTTGTGGGGTTAACAAGGGCTTTTCGATAACTTGGTACAACACATGCATACTAGTTATTCAACGTTTTCGAGTGGTGTACAATGGGATATCCCACGAGTCACTTGAATTTTCGCGTAGTGCACACGAGCCTTTATACGAGTGTGTATACCAACAAAATACGAGTGACAATTGGGATATTGCACGGTATAACCCAAGAGGGCGTTGTATAACTATTTTATATCATGCCATAGAAAATACAGTGGCGAACGCAATCAATGCGACACACGCGCGGGGCATGATGGGAAGGTTGGATGTAATACCGTCGAACACACAACAGCTTTCAAGTATTCTGATTGGCTGTATTTTCTACGGCATGGTATAAAATGTTATATATGCTAAGCAGCGCAAGTCGGACATTATATCAGTCTTATATACTGGGACAGAGGCAACGAATATTAGGATTTTGCAAGAGACGATATTGTAAACAACTATGAACGTCACGTGCCGGGCATATCTAGAGTTAAGACTAATTATAGCACTGGTGACGGTCAGCTCTGATATAAATCAATCCGCTCTTATTCAGAATGAACTTCTTCATTCTCAAAAATAACCAACGATATTTCTGACAGTCAAAAAGGAGAACAAAATCGAATATTCGATAATGCTCGAAGATAGAAGGGCCAGTTTTTTAAACCTATTTTCGTTGTGTTGTCATTTGACCCTTTCCCTCACAACCTAGGAGACTTGACTAACAAGCACTCATTGGAAGGAGGCTGGGGCTGGTTTGGAGCTAATATGAGAGAGTGCTTGGGACGGCAACCTACTCGCCTCAGGCCCCAACAAAACTTTCTCCTTCTCCTCGCCAGCTAGTACACTCTCATTTGGTATAAGTGCACGTTCGAATACCAGTCGTTTTTGCTAAAGTCAGTAATGCTTACTTACCACAAAACCCGTCGTGTTTTTTCTGTATCCATGTCTGAAGGAGACAGGATTCCAATCTAAGGACGCACATGGTAAGGTACGATTTGTCGTTGTCTCCGCACACGTAGGCCTCTCGCGCGGGGGTGTTTTCAGGGTGACACTGAGGGCACCTGCATTCAGCGTACCCGTTTGTAGTTTGGAAACACTTTGCATGGTACTGGCACTCAAGGACCTCACAAGATTCTCCTGGCGGAAAAGGAGATGAAGAAATAATTTTACAAATTTTACTTGTGTTGAAACGAGGTCGATATCTACAATAGCGCTCTCCCTACCCCTGTCGGGATTACAACGTTCTAGTAGGTAAAGACTAGTTAACATTCTGTCTAGTGTAAGATAATTAACCGAGGCTTTGATAGTTTGGGAAATAAATGAAGACCGGCGCAAAAAGGAACAACAAAGGTAGAGATCTGCAAAAATTGACTCCGATTACGAGACACAAACTTGAATTATTTCTGAAGGCTCGTAGACGTAGCAGTGGGCAAGTTGATGCAATCAGGAACAGCTTGAAGTCACTGTGGCTTATACTATCACTGGAACTCAGACAGGCGTGGTATGTCTGATCTTAGCGACTCCTTCTTTCATAGCTCTACCACTTTGTTTTTAAAAAGTAAACTCTCAGGTCACACGATGGTATAATGACCCACCTCGCGGCAATCTTCGTCTCGTCGGCGTTTGCGGCCATAAGGTTGGATTACTTGCTGCTCCGCTTCCCGCGGGACGGGAGTTTGTCGGGACGAGTGGGGTTGGCTCCCTAGATTCCCGCGAGACTCTGGACATGGACGATGAGGCGGTCTTTAATGTTGGTTTCAGAGTTGTGGAAGGATGCTCGGGGGCTGAGTACCAAGAAATGACAGAAACAGTTAAAACATACTTTCAAATCGCATCCTAATTATTAGTTAAAAACCTGGGAAGGGAAGTAGGCAAAAGCTCACTTACCACAGTAATCACAAGATCTAGGGCATATTTCACGCATTTTTCTGTGTTCGCAGTAACGAGACTGTGCTGCGAAATCACTACATCCCGTACTTTTGTCTTCACATTCTCCGGTTATCTTTTCTGCAAGAAATTAAAACCAAGTTATTTGCACATTGACAAGAAATGACACGACAAAAGTTCCAAAGCCCATTGCAATGAGAACCATCACTAGGCTCATTGGTTCCAAGGAGCTGTGCAGGAGATTTTGATAACGTTCCTCTCCATGGTTTATTAGGCTACGTACACACTGGTACCCGAGTACGGTACCAGAGTACAATTCTCGCTAAGCACTGATCTGATCACATCTTTTTTCAAGTACTCACGCTAGAATTGGGGCACAGTGCCCGTGCCCCGGTACAAGGTCTTGATCTTATACTCAGGTACTAAATGGTACGCGGAGTGTCCAGTGTCTAAACAAAACACTATCTTAGAGTGTCTACCGTGGAAAATGTTATTTAGTTTTTTACATAATGACTGATATATTGCATCATATATAATAATTATTTACCTTCGCATGTTTTGAGTCGTAGGTTTACACCTGGACAAATGCACTCTTCCCCGGCAGGACTGGAGTCGCTTGGTTTACGACACTGGTCAGCATCGACACAAGGATTTGTGACGCAAGATTTCACTAAAAGTACACACTAATGGTGTTAAATAATGAGTAAAGTCTCAAGTATAAATCTCGTCTGTCTTCTCAGTATAAAACTCGAATTTAGAAATTAATCTAATTTTGACACTAACAGAGTGGTTTTTATTTGAGAGACGAAAGCAATCCCGAATATTTTTGGTTTTACTTTATTGTGTTCAGTGATTGGTTAAAAAAACGCTCACCAACTTAACTCTTAACTAATAAGATGCAAAAAAAAAAAAAAAAAACCAACCAATCACGACTTAGTCACGTGCATTTTCTTGAGAGTCATGTGTATTTTCTATGGGTTCTCGCTGGTTTGTTAGGTTGTTTCTTTTGATCGGCCTGTGGACTTGCTTTGGTCTTGGTTTTGCCACATTCAGTTGAAACGGCTCTATTATAAACATAGTTCAAAATCAGCTTCAAAAACTGCATTTAACATTTGCAATTTGTACTGCACCTATTTTCTTGTCACCCAGCAATTTGACCTTTCTCAACAGAAATATCTAGCTCAACATAATTAACTACAAAATGCAAGAAGTTTACACTACCTGATTTGAAATGACAGCAAAGAACAAAGTTCTGATGGAGAAAAGCGTGTCCATCTTGGTAAATACCCGCTATGTCATCTGCAGACAGCTCCTTGAGCCAAATGGCAAACTGAGAAATCTCAAACTTTCCAAACTCCTTAAAACTCATGAGGTTACTAGGCCTTGCTAATGTAATTATAGGAGTGTAATTCTGTTGTCTTAGAACATTCAGTGACACTGGTTTGTCTGTAAACGTACTCAGGTTTCCATCCTCGTAATACGAAAGTCCGTTTCGCGCGCGCCACGTGAAAGCCATGTGGGTCCAAAGTCCAACTTCCTCGTGCAAGAGCAGTGTCCATCTTTTGTCTCTTGTTTCGAGGAGAAATTTAAAACGTTTTAAACTTTGTTGGTAATAGAGCTGATAACCAGGTCCGTTTCTGTGATTGGTAAAAGAACCAGATGACATGACATATCCAGTGCTATACACCTTCAGCCAGAATGTCATTGTAAAGCCCTCCTTGCAAGTCGATGGTTCCGTGACGCAATCCGCGTTAAAACCACCTGCAAACACGACAGTATTTATTTTTAAAAGGAACTCAGGGAAATAAACCTTTCTGTCACCGTTTCTCTTATAAAACCTCCCCTACACGGTAAGTGAGGTGTGAGACGAAAACGCATCACCCTTTCACTCCCAGAATCAATTCGAGACCTTAGTCCGTGACCATTCAACCGAAAGCTATTGCGCAGTTCTTTCATGTAGTACTGTTTATTATGCCGTACGAGGTGGTTCTAACTTTTAAGTCTGTGGATGAAACCCTAGTGTGTGACCATTCAAATGAAAGTTATTGAGCAGTATTTTTATGTGGTACTATTTATTATGCTGTACAAGGTGGATCGAACTCTTAAACCTGAGCATGAAACTCTAGTGTGTGACCCTAGTTTGGAAAAGAACTTTGTATTTTTTTTTTCCAGTTTGGAACTTTTTTCATGTTTGGGAGTGAAAGAGATACATAACGACTATTTCTTTCAAACTGCGCGAACTAGGAACTGAAAGATTACATTTAAGCATTGAAAATGGTGCGAGTGATTTTTAGTTACAGTGCAGGCAGAGGAGAGAGAAGAGATGTGGAAATGAACAACGTGCTCGTGTTTAAGGAACACTGTCCGTTTCCCAGATTTTCTTAAAACTGAAACAAATACGTGAAATAATTCTTTTAGTCATGGCAAATAATTTTCTGAAGACTATGTTCACCTAACTAAAACACGAGCAGATGTTTAGAAAATATAACCCTTCTCCCCGATTCCTACTACAGCAAGAAAAGTTTTAAAATTTTAGCCTAATTAATTCAAAATCCGTTTATTTTTAAAACAATAAAAAGAAGATATTTAAAAGGTTTTTCGAGATATTTAGAAAAATGTTTGTGATATTTAGAAATGTTTTAGAGATTTTTCGGAAAGCTATTTAAGCGATTTTACGTGATATTTGCGGAAAGGCCTAGCAGTGAACAAGGTATAGTGTTTATGATCAGTGTTTTTGAGTTATTCCATGAGAGGTCATGAAATAACATCTAACGAGATGACAGTGTTCCTTCTCAAGATACTTGTGGAGGAGGTGCGGGAAGCGAAACCGTACTTACAACCAAACTTGGCTGACGGGAGTGAGCTGCATTCCCGACTCCTCCCTAGAGGAGAGTTGCCATTCGTCACCAAAATAAAAACAAAACAAAGTACGAGGAATGAACAGCAAATAAAACTGAATGTTTAATGTTGGAAGGGTCTAATTTGATCATACATCAATTTTGGACCCCTGAACACTACAGAAATCTTACTTTATGTTTTCTGTTACGACTACATTTTGACAAATCTAAAGGATCTCGGAAAGACCAAACAGAGATTTACAATGTGGGAGAAAAAAAATATTTGTTAGCTTTAATGAAAAGAGTTCTTGGCATGCATCGTCAATAGACCAATTTCGATATATTAAAATTCAGCTTAACACAATAGACCTCGGCACGAGGCTCGGGGGAATAAAGTCCGCAAACTCTGTAGTTATTCCCGGGAGCCTCGTATTGAGGTCTATTGTTTTAGGCTGAATTTTAATATATCGAAATTGGGGAATTAGATTACTTGTTTTTCCGATTGTTCTTGTCCAATCAGATTTAGCACTATTCTGCCACGTCACCATGATACATCATTTGCTAAGCAACGAGATTGTCAAAAGTTGCGGGCTCAGATCTCTCCTCAAAAACGGACCTTTGACTTGTATGGTGGGTGTTTGGTCGGGTAGATGCAGGGACACAAAATGTTGCTTATATGAAGCACTAGGTTAACGAGATAAACGCCTGGTATCGTACGCATGCGTGGTGCATATTTAAGAGATAACATCGCTCATACCGCAAGTGAGCTGCTTGTACTTACCTGTGTCCACCCAGTCATCCTTGCCGTCCAGTGACAGCGTGTATCCCAGCTGGGGATCTTGAACTATCTTTGCATCATTGTGTACAACAGTGTGAGCGGCACCCTCCACATCTTCCAGGATCCCGTCTGTAATGTTAGACATGGGCCAGTAGTGGTCGGCGCTCTGATAAGGAGACCCCCAAGCGGGGTAGGGGTAACGAGAGGCTGGGATGAGGAAAAAGAGAAGTGCTATGAGCCCTCTTTGATTCACGCGTTTGAAAAATCTCCTCTCAATTTTCATACATCGTCAAGTTGACAGGCGATGACAATAAAATCCACGAAACATCAGAAGCCCTTTCCACGGTTTGCTTTCCTCATTACCATTACAATGTAATCCAACGTGGATGCGAGATAATTTCGGGCTTCCTAAAATTGCCTCACATGCAAGAAAACCGTGAAAAAGGGCTATTTCTACGAGCTGATGTTAAAAGAGCTGTATAGAAATCTGTAGTGAAAGTTAGTATTCCCTGGTTAGTGGAGAGTAAGAGGTGATGTGAGAGAATGCTGGTAGATATACAGTAATAAGAGAAGCGATTTTAGAACGGCAAGCGATGAGTGTCGCAGAATCCAGCGCAATGCATGATTTAGATGAAGCACAAGTACCGTGTAAAGGGCGAGACAAGATAATTTCTTCTGAAAGAATTTTGGAATCAAAGAAATTATTGAATTCGCAACTCAAAGTAAGTTTTAGATCTATGATATAAAAGAAACAATGATTTGGGAAAAATGGAACAAACACCTTAGACACTAAAGTAACGATGTCAATCGTTGTATAACTGTGTTTATAGGGAGATTTTGAGAATAAAAACCCGTTCAGCAGTGTTCAAAAACAAATATTTTTCCAAAATATTCTCCCACGAGTAAGAGAATTCTATGAAATGCTCAAGAGGCATTAAAAAGCTTTTTGAGTTGTCTAACCTTAGTTGACCTTCGGATTGAAAGGTAGAAGGTGAGGGAATTCGAAAATTCAAGAACAAGTAAATTCAAGATCATGCATTGTGTATGTTCAAAAATACGGGATGAAAATCGCAAAAGAAGGATTGGTTTGAGAAAGGAAGATGATTATAGACCATGTTGAAGAACAGCATGCACGCACGCAAGAATGGATGCAAAAAAAGTGACGTTTGAGACGTCGAGAACGTTTGTACATGTACCCGAGAGATGTTGCAAATGAAAGCGAGTTGCGTATGAATACCAATAAGACTCGAGAGACACACAACGAGATGAATTGTTCATCGAAGGCATGAAATAAAATTGATTTCCAACTCGTTCTTCTGAGAAAAAAAGTTGCGGGTGCGTGCTTAAAAAAGCGGAACAGATGAAGTGCACAGACGTGTTCAGTAAAACACGATTACTTACAAGAAGACCGCTGCAAAACTAGACACATTCCAGTTGCAGTTGAGTTTGGTGAAGCCCAGCGTCGTAAAATAAAAGAGTAACAAAACTTCGAGTCAAAAGGAAATAACATTTAACTGTCAAACACTATACAGTAGCTGTTTAGATTTCAAGCAGTTCAGAGACTGAAAACACCAGACCCTTCCTTTCTTGTCATGACTTATCATCACTGAACCCAGTTCATATTAAGGACTATTATTCCTGTCAGTGTCGGCCCGTAAATCAGGGAAATATTTACCTCACCGCTTCATAGCTTAGTAAATATACATTTACATCCACCTCTCTATATATGAGAGGAAGAATCGTTAAACATTGAATGTTTGAAAGGCAATTACAAAAGGAAATTTTTTCTACTTTTCACTGATTTGGTTCTTGTGTGATATTCCACCACAGATAACAGATTAAACCAAATTTTGGCAGTTGTTTTTATATTTTAGCAATATTGCATTATAGAGAGTGTAATTGAAAATAGCCTTCTTATCTACTCAATCGAAAGATGTAATATTATGAATATCTAACGTCAAGTGCCTAGGTGATCCTCTAAATATACGGCTAATAAGGCTTTTAAATCCGCTTTCACAAGACTAGCATGTCAATTAATTATAAGAACAGAAGGTTTGTAACTCATGAAACACTTCATACTAGTTTGAGAGAAATATTGCTTAGTGACTTTTGAAACCACTTTCCGTCCTTTATGTTTTCTGTAAATATCTCTGACTCAGGTATGTCTTCTGACAAAAAGAAGATATTATTCCTAACCGCAGAAAAATATGCTAAATCATAATTAATGAATATCGAGAAGTTTTGTCTTGAATGTTAACCTCAGAAAACTTTAGAAAGATAAGCACGTCCGTTAAAATATTCCAGATTTATTTCAAAGTCACCGAAAATTGCTTTCAGAGTAAATAGTATTTTATTTGAGGGTGCTTGCTTGAAACCCGAAGAACGATGAAAAAGTTCAATGGCTAGCTGGTACAATACAATTAGTCGTACAGCCTCGGATTTCCATCGTTTTAAAGTTGTTGACATCACTTTGAAAGATAACAATATAGCTACAGTACTAGCGTGGTTTTTCTTGTTTTGTACCACCGTAGCAAGGCCAAATATATGACTGGTTTAAAATCTTTGCTTATCTACACAAATTTGAAAACAAATTAATCATGGAAATTTACAAATGTGTTGTAAACTCCACCATTATGTTAGACTAAGGTTCGACGAGGTCCACGACAAATTTTTTTGCAGAAGAATTTTCAATTTTCAAACATTTCGGCGAAAATGTTCGGTTGGTGACTTTGTTTTTCACGAACAAAACCGTGGAGAAAATTCTATGAGCTTATATCACCAGGTAATACATAATTTATCTCTTTGGACGCGCTTTAAAAAATATACGGAAAGAGTATATAATTAAAGTAAATTTGCGAATATTAAAGAAAGTGACGAAATATTGTCCCAAAATTATACCTGAAGCTACACACTAGCGACAGAAATACAAAAAGAAAAATACTAAGCGGAATGGGAATCAAGCATATTAAAAAAAATTAATTTATCCGTGACAAAGAGCAGTTGTGAATGTTATATCCAAACGGAACTGATGAAATAATATTTTCTTGTGAAACACCCTCGAAATACGTCATGGCAGGATAATTATATGATACGGTAATCAAACCTTATTAGTAAAAAGTTTAGCGATAAGAAAAAAAATCACAGCCAAGTACTCACCGATGATGAGAACCCAAAATAAAATCCTGTTAAAAACAACGAAGTTTTCGATGTTTCGGACCATAATCAGAAACTTCCAGTTGTCCCTCCCATCTTAAAAGTGCTGATTATTTCTGTTGTCTCTTCGCAACATAGTACGTGCGATGTATCGCTTGAACGACTCCAAAACAGCTCGCTCTCAATCAATTCTTGTGCGAAAACCTGCAAAAACAACAAACACTAGGTAATTTTAAATTTACATGCATGATCTGGAATTACACACTGCAAAACCCTAGGAGATTTCTTCCAACGTGAGGCACTGTTGTGTTAGATTTCTCCTAACCCAATTAAAGTTCGTTTATCCCGAGGAAAAAGTTGACATAAAAATCCCGGGCTTTGTTTGAACGTATGCCATATCTCAGCGTGGGGCCTGTAGTTATATTTTGAACTTTTATACTGTACCAATATTTCCACCTTACTTGCACCGTGTGATAGAGAACCGTTTACTTCTTCCGAGCAATTTACAGTGAGACACGTTGTAAGAATCATCACAATTGTCAGAAGCGCTTGTCTTAAATAGAACAAACCTCAGTTAATGAATTATGTAAGTGAAAAATTTCGTAAAGAAGCTTAACAATGTTTTGCACTCCTCCAATCAATGAACATAACAACTGTTATATTATTTCCTGACAAATTCCTTTTTTGCGTGTCGCAAGAGTGAAATATCCCTCATTACTAAGCGAAAAAGAATCGGATTGTGAAAATTAATTCAAATAATACAAGAGGTGGAGATTTTGAAATATTTAACAGTTTATGTTCCGGAGGACAAAACAAGTGTCGTTTTGAGTTTGTGTAAAGTTAGTGTGAAAGAAAAAAACATCAATCAGTTATATTATATAATCTGTAAGTTCTACAAGACTATAAATAGAAGGTACTTTCCAACATAAATAGAACTTATATAAATATAGGCTGAAAAATAACCTTGTGCGCAACGTGAAATATAATCGGTCGGCAAACTTCACTTGTCCCCTATCCCACCCGCTAATCGTTCGCGATTGTAACGGTTTTTTGTCTTTCACTAGCAGTGAACACATTTTTTTCGATGATGCATCAGTGATGAAAATTTGTCAGTTAAGTTCTGTTATCTTAATATAAATTAAATGTCTTGACGGGCGTACGTTTTTTGCGATTTTACCGCGTAAAACCCGATTGCAATCTCGTTTTAGAAGAAAGCACCTGAGTTTCCTAGTCGGATTTTAGTGACTACTTTGTTGACATGAATTTGCAGGATTATTTGGAAAATAAGCAAGAAGGTGTTTTTTGAAGCCTATTGTAAGAAAATTAATATTATTTTCTTCGGCCTGTCAAGCTGTTTGTTGAATTATACAAGGAAAGACTATCATGACACATTTAGAGTGCTATGTTTTATCAATAGAAGAGAGAAGCCTTCGAGCGTAATCGGTGCCTCGCACCTACATCTCGTCTTTTCAGAGTTCATTAGATAGTTTGACAGTTCATCACTTGCTTTGTCCAAGAGGAGAACCTATGTGCAACCGTGATTCTTTCTATTTTCTAAATTTTTTTTTGCGTTTGAAATAACAGGATAAATATAGAAAGATTCAAACAATTTTCCGCGTTGAAACCATTTTCAAAGACTCGTTAGTGTCATAATATATAGCTATTAAAAAGCTGTAACTACATTTTGCAAGTTGGTTTAACGAAAACCGCAACCAATTCGCGCATTTAAATAAGAGTTATGATACAGTCTTAAACTAATGTGTATTCCACCAACCATCTATATCTCTGAAATATTTCCAACCCTTTGCACAGTATTCTCTCAATATTTCCCTTGTTAATTGCTCGAGTTCGCATGCATTCTATTCAATATTCCTTCCCCACAAGGATATTAATATTATAAACTGGTTTGTTATTTTAAAGGTATAATCCCTTTGTTTGATAAGTCGTCTAATGAAGTTATTCTTCCTATATTGTCATCAAACTTTGTTCAACTCTTTCCGTTAATTGTCAAACAATAATTGATTATTTTTTGGTTAGATCTTATCGCATCTTCGTATCTCTTTATCTTTCGTAAGCTGAAAAGAAAAAAAAAGTGGCGTCAAACCTAAAAGGGTGGTTTCTTTGTTCCAAGACAAAAGAATAGAAAAATTGAAAACCTTGACAACTGTCTTCTGAACAAACACTACCTCATCCATTTGACCACTTAAAACATTTATTCGATAGCAATAAAAATTTTACGTAAATTATCTCACATCTTGTTTGCACGCTTTTAAAATTAATGACGAAGGAAAAAATCCTCTCGGAATGCAGACATCTGACTATCTTAGCAAGAGTTAATTTACTACATCAAGAGGGAATGACTACTGACAGTAATAGCTTTATAGTTCCATCGAAAAGAACTCAGTTGAAAGCTTTTGCCATTGCAGTTTGATAATCAGGGATTAATTTTTGTTAGTTGATTAGTTTAAAAGCAGGCTAAAGAAAAGCGGATTTTTCGGGAATAAATCCGATTAAGAATTACAGACACAGCGGAACTTGTCTGTCTGGAGCATTTGAGTAAATACATAAATGGAAAGCATTTTAAGTGTTTACAAAAGTTTTTCAACAAGTCCACTGGATGAGTACTAGTCTTAATCCTCTGTGTCACGTTCCGCCGAGATACTTGGAAGAGAGGGAGTGGGATCCATTTCTCCATATATTGCGCTTATTGAATCTTTCCTTAGTCAAATTTGTGGGATTTTCATGATACTCGGATTGCCGAAGACATTACGATGAGCAACGAACATTACCGAAAATGTTCCGACAATTATGGAGTGTTGCGAACGAAGCCGGAACGTTTATTCGCCGTCACATGATAAGCCACAAAATGCGTTTGGACACAAATTGGATGAATAAATGATGTAGCATTCTAAAGGCTAGTCTTCTTCTTTTTTTTCCAGTCTCAAAATTAAATCAAATTTATTATATGTTGCTGTTGTGACCAGTGGTCCGCATTCGAGAGTAACGCATAAACATGGTTCATACGTTACACTAACACCTCAGCCTTTGGAGTTGGCTTGCGTCATGTCACTTAGCAACACCGCTGGTCGAAAACCGCGGGGTCATAGTCTACTCCTGGCGAGATAAATATCTGTGAAATCACAAAAATACTAAAATAATAAAGAAAAACATAAAAATAAAATTAAGATCGTTAGGGTGCATCTCATAACTTGTTATGTTGTGCTGTACCTTACAATTAACCATGTAGCGACAATCAGTTGCAACTTAAATATTTAAGCGAAGCGGCATGAATACTTCACTAGCTAAATAGCTAAACATTGAATTCTTTAGTGGAAGAAAATAACCAATGATATGAAATACTGCCCACCCGTTAGTGAACTTATATGATGTCAAATTTCCAAGACTAAACAGAAAAGTGGCGTGTTTCAACAAAATGATGAAAAAATTGTGGCTTTGAAGCAGAAGTTATATGATCATTGCATTTCAATACCTTCGCGGAAGAAACAAATGCGAAAGGATGTTTCCAGACAAGGATTTTGACGCAATGAATAATACAGCTCACGCACGTTGTTCACGTAAAAATTACATTGAGCGTAAACATTACTTCGAATAATATTTACATCAAAAAAGCACAAATATATTGATAATATTTGTCTTACCGCAAAAGTCGCTGCAACACTGAGCGCCGATAAGCTGGAAATTGCATCAAAACGTTGCTTTGAAGACTTCAGACCGAATTCAAAGTGTTTTAAACGTCACTGTCAAAAGCACGGCACAAGTTATCTCTCTGATTCAGCCGCGAGCATATTTGATTTAATCTTATTTAATATCAGCAATTAGAAGGTTTTATCCTGTAACCATTTAGAATTCAAGACGAAAGTTCAAGATAAGCTGTAAACCTTGGAGTGGAGAATTGTCGATAAAAATAATTGTGCCATGAAATTTTTATTTTGACTCGTGACTGGCTTGGGGAGAAATATCTATTTTCCAGCTGACTTCTGAATGTTGTTTCTTTCGTGAATATTTAACATGAGAATATCGCAATAAACTACATGACAAACTCACTTGATTCGTGGTTATTTTTCCACTGTACGGAGCGCACAGAAAGGAAAAAATCAGTGTAGTAGATATCTAAAGAGACGCTGGCGTAATAAATACGGAAATTCAAGTCGAAACAACATCAGCGTTTGTAGCATATTGCGTAAGATTCAAAATCCTTTTCTGAATCAAAAAGTCAAATGATTGCCAGAGATCTTTAACCAAGAAGAAGGCAAGGATTTTGATGATGGTCTTAATCGGGCTATCTTCAAACCAGGAAATCTTGAATCTTAAAATGCTGCACATACGCTCGTAAACAAATTTATAAAAGACTTTGCTACTGTTGTTGCACTCATGTAAATTCATTATCATTTTTGTAGTTTAGTTTGACACGTATACTTTAAGTTGTTCAGTTGTTGTTGGACTTTTTTTCATTAAAACATGCTCTTTTACAACCAGAATCACGAAATAGCGAGAAGTCTCATTAAAATCTCCCCATTTATCTGATATTAATTAAATTAATAATCTGATAGATTGCAAAGCAAAGGTTGATCTATACTTCAAGAAAAAGTAACAACGAAACTTTGAATTGCTGTTGTTCCGAAGTGATCAAAGTAAAATTTCTCTTTATAATTTCAATACAGTTTCAAAGGGGAAGGTAATGAGAAAAAAGAAAATGATCAACGGAGAAATACAAGTCTTGATGAAACATCAAATTTTCAGACTTTCTCTTGGTAGGGAACAATTTATCTTTACAGTTTAAATTTGACTATCAACATGATAACATTTGTTTATTGTAGTATTGCAGACAGTGACGGATTAAATGGAAGTTGGGAATTCACAACTAAATTGGATCATTTACAAGACCTGGCTGACATTCCGTTATAGAATCCATTCAAACTTTTACTTTGAACATAAAGCTAAGTTACTTGCTTTTAATATAACTAGTGTGAGCTAAACTGATAAAATCATTTCATAAATTATTGGAAATGTTTATTTTGTTCTTGGATCTTAGATAGTTATGTTTTTTGCGAGAGTGCAGCGCGTCTTTTGAAGTACCTCCAGATCTTATTAGTACGAAATAAGACTAAACAAAAATCTGGGTTCTGGTTTGGTGGATTTGTGAAAGTCAGAGTTATTATTAGTAAATTTAAATCAAGCCCGAACAAACCGCGCTTTAAGGCAGCTAATTGTCGGCCCGAAATGCAGATAATACAATTGAAGTTCGAATTGTCTGAAAATCGCTATGACAATAACAACAGATGTTATGGCTTCAGAATTCTATTCAAATCAAAATTGTTAAAATCTCCTTCAGTCTGTACGTACATCTTTCCGTCTTCGACGTTCCTGCCACTCAGATCATTCACTGTTGAAAATTCAAATTCCTCAGTTTTATATGTTCTGTTTTGGATCTGTGGGCCGGAAGATTTGTTTGATGGAAGACTGACTAATAAACTCGTCGCAAACTTGCCCGTAACCGCTTCATCCCCCCAGCCGCGCAAAAGAAAACTACCAAATTTGATTAGATTTCCGACCCAATACGAGCCGCTCAAGTTAATAAAAATCTTTATCGACACAAACCACGATTCAAGCATCTCAAAATGAAGTATCACAATTTAATTTCGTCAAGTAATTAAGTCAAGCAGCTTACATCGTATTCTTCGTGTCTCTAAAGCGAGTTGTTCCATCACGCGATAGGTAGCTATTGTCACGGAATACTCAGAGTTTGAAATTTCTTCGTCAGAATATGAAAGACGAAACTATGTCCGTAATACAATAGAGTTTTAAAGCTTAAAAACCTACCTTAGATCTACGTCTTTCATCAGCATTAATATTTCAAATGCCTCGGCGAAGTTTACGGACCAACTTCGATCTCATTCTCACGGCTGTGATTACGGACGGAATTCCGGATTAAGACTTCTAGAACTAAATAAAAAAAGACTTTTTTCAACAATACTGGATCGATAAAACTGAAAGAATTCAAGGGAAATTCTTTAAGAGTTCCCATACACAAGCTTAAAGAACTTTACCGTGGTATGTGGTATGTAGTCAATTCCGTGCTGAAATATGTTTCAAAGCGGTTTTACTAGTTACTACACGACTAAAACCGCGATTGCCTGTTTTCTCTTTGCCATAAATTCCCTGGGGTTTCCAGCTTAACGCAAAAGGCAGCTTAAAAATCCTTCAGAACAGGTAAACGTTCTTGGCTAGGGCCGTTTTGAGTCGCAGCGCTTCTGCGACTAGATGAAAAGAAAGCAAATAGCTTAGCGTTGTTAAACATTTATAGCTGTTATTGACTGATACAACAGCGCAGCAAGACAGAGACGAAAATCCCAGATACCGGCGTTCTATAAACAGCCAATAGATTGTTTGACCGCTTTATTTAGTTAAACCCCCCAGAGATGGTTAAATGCAATAATTTCAGCGCATAAAAGAGTTGTAAAACTGAACATAAGATAAACTTCATTTTTAGTTGACACGCAATATACTATTTTATAACCTCACCAAAAGTTACAGTTTTCACACAGTCCGAAAATCCAGCTAGGGTAATGTTGGCCGTGCACAGGAAGCCCAAAATTGAAGATGTTGCAGCCATCTGACCTTTGGAATAATTCAAAATTAAATGACTTCAGTAGATATTCCTCTAATTAATGCTGAGGTATAAACGAGAAGACCCCTATCTGTCACGGATCCACCTAAATCAGAGCACTATATGGACCTCTCAAAACCCGATACCAGAAGAATTCTATTTTTTCTTGCTCCTCTATAAATAGATTTCCATATTCTCAAGAACTGAACCTTGACTTTGTAGTGAACATTTGAGGAGATACTGGCTGTCGATCAGTTCTTATAAACAGCACTGTGATTGTCACTTGGATTTTTAATTTAATTACATGCAGGAATCAAATAAGATCAGCATGTTTGAGCAAAATCCAGATTAAGTTTTGTCTATAGCTAAAAATGTGTTCCAGTTAGCACTATCACAGAATATGAATATCTAGCTGTTATCAGGCTTTGCCTATCTAACGATATATGCGCCCGCAAAAAAGCGGAAACAATATGGGAGGATTGACAGACGATCGACTGAACCTAATTACCATAAACTGATGCACCATTGCAACCCTCGACTTGCTTAGGCAATCACGAATTTAAAAGGGTGGCAAACCACTGTCATTTAGCTATTTAAAAGGGCCTTTCAAAATACCTCGTGTACAGGTTTATAATGACGAGGTGGTGCGAAGGCCTTTGGGGGACGAAAATTTCTGGTGGACCATTTTGGGAGAGGATAATTCTGCAGGCCTTTTTGGGGTCGGTGAGAGTGTACTGTAGGTATGTGAAAGGGGTGGCATGCTCTATGGAAAGTATATGAAAGGATTGCGTTTTGATAAAAATGGTATATTTTAAGGCTGATTGACGGTTTGGACCTCGGAGCGGACGCCTCTCTGTAAAAACTTTGTTGAGTACCTCTCTCTCCCGGAATGTTTCTTACTGACAAGTTGTTCCTTTACCTCGGTAACCTTTCCCGCAAACGTTTCCCAGGGGGAACCTTGATGTACAGTCTTCAGTAAAAGGCCTCGTACAGCCATAGTTAAAAGTATTCCTGTTGTCAAACTTTGTCCATGAGTGCTTATAGTTTTCACTGATGTGTTGTCCGCGTAGTGCTATTAGCTTGAATTATATGCATTCACTTCCTCTCTGCATAATCATCGAATGACTAATAATGAGTTTAATTTCGAAGGGATTTGCTGGCACTCTTGCTTATAGGAGTTAATTTTGGACCAGCGTTCAATTTTTGGTTTTAAAATGATATCAAAACCTAAGAGATATTGCTTTGCCGTTTCCGTTTTGTGATGTTTTGCAAAAACTACCACGGACTAAGAGATTATCCTCAAAAGACACCCTGCATACGCAAAATCCCCACAATACTGTGGAATCTATCTCCCATTATTTATTGTTAGTTTTTTTAAGAACGGGTACAGTTTCTGGTAATGTTCACCTTAAATTTTTTTACTAGTTTCTGGATTGCTAACATCATTTTATACTTGAAAGAAATTATTCACTTCATTATGGTGCTCAATCTCCATGGTTCCGCCCTAAAAGGCTATTCGACTCCAAATCATGTTTTCTGCCATAGCTTATAGTTACATACATACATACGTGTTTCTATCGAGTTTTAGTATCACCCAACTAGTGGACTAATGCAAATCCTGCATTTTGATTGGCTACGCTACCAGAGGACTATTAGTAATAGTCCTCGAGTAGCGAAATTGGCGCAATCGAGCGTGACGCTTTCTTTCATTTTATTCCCAAATAAATTAAATATTTCTTTAACTTGCATTTGCTAACTTTATTATGGCCTTTTCTGTCCGACTAGTTGGGTGATACTAAAACAATTAGACCCTTCGCCTTCAAGGGCCACGGGTCAATAGCCCATTCGGCTTCGCCTCATGGGCTATTGACTCGTAGCCCTTGCGGGCTACGGGTCTAATTGTTAAATAGAAACACGAGTGCAAGTTTGGGAGAACGAGAAATGCTATGGGAACACGAGCCGCAGGCGAGTGTTTCCACAGCTTTTTCGAGTTCTCCCAAGCTTTCACGAGTTCTACAACTCGATAGAAACACGGAGAACATGTTTTCTATTTCCTTTAGAAAACACCGCGACGGAAAAGAGGAAAACAACTTGCTAACTTTGATTATCAAAATGTAAATTCTCTTTGCTCGCGCCATCGTTACGCGTAAACAGTTCGTGCTAGTTCTGCGTTTCTGTCGAGTTATAGAAACACGATTTTTAACCAATCAGCGCACGTATTTTCTCAGATCTGTTTTCTAAACGTGTTTAATATACGCGTTAGCTAAGAAGGAACGCGCCAAAACGAACAATTCTCCACAAAAAAGTTGTTTTCATAGCACTTGAACAATTCAGTTTGACTTGAAGCTAAGCAAATAGAGGAAAATCTAATGATATTAATTTTCGACGTCTTCAGAACCTAAGCTTTTATTTGAAAAGCTTTTTTCTATGACAGGTGTAAACACCATTGGAAATAAATTTGTAGCTGAACAAAAAACCCTATCCCGAAGGCTTACAATGCTCAGAGCGTTAGTCTTTCTGGACAGGGGACCCTACCTCAAAAGAATCTGGTTCGAACACAGTTTATTTCTTCCTTTATGTTATATTCTCGAGCAGCAGTATTCACTGGGTGAGAAATTCCCAGTAAATAGGAGTTTAGCCGTCTAGCTGAGTATCAGAGTTACAATGATTTGACCAACAGAGACCAGGTGGGTAAATATTAGCTACTTTAAGAAATAACTCAATAATAAATTAAAGTTTGCTTGAGCGCGTTTTTCGCCATTCGCACGTCTCTATAGCGACAAACTCAATGTAGCCAGTTTTCAAAGTCATTATTTTCCAAAAGAAAAAGTCATCAATCTTCCTGAAGTTTTAGTTTCATCAAATGTATACCTTCTAATAACTTGATGTTTTGGAACGTTTAAGCTCGACAAAGTTCCTCATTTTGTTATAAAGCTAGCACTTTTGAATTTTTAAGTTTATGCGACAGAAAAATGGCGGCCCGATAACGCTCTTGCTTAGGTCAAAAGATGAATTGTCGCACACGGCTTTGCTAACTGATCAGTTCTTTCAGCGGTAACAACAACAACAACAACAATCCTTTTCTTCGTCTTTTAGTAGAAGAAGTATTAGTTTCAAAGTGTCAGAGGCTCGGAGCTCTAGAGTGATAACCTTTCGTTTCAATGGCAAAACTCAATGAAAGATGTTTCTATTACTTTACGGCCGCCATGTTGGTACCCCTCCGAGGAGCGCTAAAATGGCTTCTCTATACAAAGCTCTCATATAAATCTGGCCGAAACACTTTATCGAAAAACGCGCAAATGAAAAACCGCACGAACCTAAATCTTGGTGAGGTTATTTATACATCAATCATCAATCATATCCCAGATTCTTGACTTAATTTATTGACTGGTTATAATTTTTATTTTTCGTGGAGTGACAGTGTAAACCAGCGATTTGTTTCACTCGATTCGGCACCCTACCCCACGTGAAATATGTTATTTGTAGTGAGCGCTCTTATTCGGTCCTTGTACAAAGTTTGTAGTTAGTTAAGTTTTGAGAACGATACCTTTTTTAGGGTTTTCAGCCAGTTTAGAGTACGAATATATATTTGGAAAATTGCTTTCTCCTTTTTCTCGATTTTCTGTCAGATAAACTGCACAACTAGACAGGTAACCAGCTGTTTTTACTGCACCCAAAAGGCTCGTGCGCATTGGTCCGAATTTTCCCGCTAAAATGTGTGGACATTCTTAACTAAATTTTAATTGGTTGGTTCCCGGTGGGAGCTTCTGACCAATCACAGCTGCAGTTTTATTATGCAAATTTTAAAAGGCGCACTATGTCGCATGCGCATAACAGACCAGTCACAATTTGCCGTGTCAGTGAGGAGCCGGGAAAAACATGAGTTTTCTTTAGTCCTGTTAGCTAAATTATTTTTCCGACTCTTTTGTTTAGACATGGCGGATTTATCACAGATGTGGCTTATTTGCCTTTTAGTGGTACGTACTTATTTTCAGATGTTTTCTTCCCATTGCTATTTTTAATTTTGCATCGCTTGATCGCCCGCCTGCACATAAGGAAGAAGCCACGTCGTAAATATTCGTTCTTCGTGGTAACTATAGAGAAACTAACTCGATGATTATCTTTTGCAGGCTATACTATACTTTTCTTCCACATTTTGTGGCCATGTTGTGCAGCTTACAGGCCAGAATTTCGATCAAACATTAGGTAAGAGTTCTAAACGGATTGAAGACATTAAGATTTAATGTTATTGTAAGTTCACTTCAAGTCGCCAGCCGCTACAGAAGCTCACTTCATTGAAATACACTTAGTAGATTTTCGTTTAAACTGTCGCTTTACTGTTTGCGATTGTATTCTTCAAGTAAGCGTCCTGTATTAATTTGATTTCTGTTGTCATCTTTTCTTTCAGCCGATAACAAAGTTGTATTCGTCAATTTTTATGCAGACTGGTAAGTTTGGAAGCCAACGTGTAGATCTATGTTTTGCATAATTTGAAGGGCTTCCCATCAGCTGAAATGCAAAACAATATTCTCAGGCCGGTTCAATGTTGTTTGGTTTTGTTTTGTTTAAAAATGTCATGAATCGGCGTGGACAATTGATTAGTTTCTATTCAAAATTGAGTTTTTCTTCGCTTCACTAATGACTTGTTTAGCATTTAGTGTTGCATATTGTGTCAGCCTACAATGTAGCTTGTGTTGGAATCCGGCATCTTTTCAAACTGCTCGTCTAAACGTCTTTATAATTTAACTCATATCAATGAATATATATAATTTTTAAACAGCACACAGAACTGTTTATACAGCTGTCGCAGATAATTTGCAAATGTTCCCTTCTGCCACATTGTAAATAGATGCATAGAAAATACTATTTGTAAAATATCTGTAGTGTATTTTGTCTATGTTTATGTCTTCATCAGCTTTAATATGTATGATGAGACATAATTGAGGAAAAATCAACTACTTTCATTGCAAAATTCCTGGCCATAGTTGTCTGAACAACAAAAACTTTTATTTCACTCCAGGCCTCGAAATAATTTATTACAATATTGTAAATTGGGAAAAACAGTGTAGTTTTTTAAACAATAACATGTGGTACAAAATATTCTGACACTTTTGAACCTGACGTCAATGGTACAGAAATTTTGGGGTCAATTTTTGGAAAATGTGAGAATTACCGAATTTCTAAGATGTGAACCTTTCAACCAACTTCCCAGCATACTCAAATGGAAAATAAATTTTTGATGTTTAAAAACTTTTCAGAAATGTGTGTATGCCTTGGGAATAGATTGTTGTCAGTTTCCAGAAAATCTGAAGTAGAACTACATTTTTCAGAATTCCCGACAGTAAATTTCCAAATTGCACAGTAAATATTATGCTCTCAAGGTGGACGTTCATAGCTGGGGTCTTGTTTACCTTGTGTTCAACTTGTCCATGCATTGTCGTTGCAGGTGTCGGTTCAGTCAAATGTTGGCTCCGGTTTTTGATCAAGCATCTGATATTGTTCACGAAGAGTATCCAGTAAGTTTATCTCCTTTTTTCGTAGTACAAGGATGATAAGTAATATATCGTAATGGCCATGAAATTTATAGTTCCGTGTTTTGCAACAGCTTCATTGACTATTTGTGCATACAAAACTAGGCTCCTAGTCTAGTATTTTGATCAATTTTCATGCCAAACTTACTTGTATAAATTTCAGAGAATTTGAAGCTTTTCCTTGTTTGAAATAGTAAACTTTTTTTATTTATTTTAGCCACCTTTATTTTGGTAAACTTAGTTCCGTCTGCATGAGCACTATTGACAAAATTCAAGTTTTAAAAATATGTTTTGTTCCATTTCTTTGTAGAATGGTGTAGTATTTGGCAGAGTAGACTGTGAATCAGAACAGGAAATTGCACAAAAATTTCATATTACCAAGTATCCAACATTGAAAGTCTGGAGGAATGCACAGGTACATAGATTGTAATAAATAAATTATTTATTTCATAATTATTTTTTCTTTCTATCAGTAGCACATCTACATTAGATTCAAAAGTCAAATCTGATTGGTGTGCAAACACTGTTAGCTTTTGTCAGAAGCATATAACGCCTTTCAGGATTTATGCATCTGCTTTTACTGAATGATAGTTTTCATTGCTCCTGTTAATTTTTCAGCCATTGTTGAGTAAGGCAATTTTCACCCTAAGGGGGCTCCATAGGGTAGTCATTTATGGCATTGCGCACGCAAGTGTTATGTTTTGAATGCTGTGTTTACATTCGTTTTTACACCCAGTCCTCTCAAACTTATTACATGTAATAAGCAATGATGAGAGGAGCTCAGTCACGGTATTTTGAGTTATTTTGGTCACATACAAAATTACCTTTAAATAGTAGGAAACCTGAAAATAACAGTTTAATAAGATAGAAAACCACCAACGAGATAGTGATAAACCATGAAGGAACAAGGATGACTAAGGATGGAGGAGATTGACATGGATTACAGATGACAAATTTGGAAAATTGAGGCTAAACTTTTCAATATGCACAAACTGTGACGTAGCTCCTTTAAATAGTGTTTTACTACATCTCTGATAAAATTTTGGGTTTTATTCTTGAATTATAAATGCCTAAACAGATGTGTTTTTTTGCTTTTTTATGGACAGTTTTATTTGTGATTTTCTTGAATTTTCTTTGGTGAAATCTTCCAAAATTTTCACAGCACATGGCATCCTGCGGGATATGAATTTTTAACACAAAAACAGTCTACAGGGTTTGTAAAGGCAGATTTTTCGAGTTTTGCAAATTTATGTCTTTTACCACTGTGGCCTTATGTGCCTACTGGTGCCTCAAGAACTGATGATGATGACTGCTGGGAAAAAAACTGGTCATATAGATTTCCCTGAAAAATGGGCTCTGGCTAAAATGTAAAATATTTACTACTGGTACCAGTCTGCCAAATGTTATGGAATTTCACTGAAGGAAACCCTAGAAAATTCACTGTCAGTTTGCTTTTTGTGTTCATGTATCTTGACGTCATAAAATATTGAAAACTCTGTTTTCCTTCGAGCACGCGCAGACTACTTGAGCTGTTGTTCCTTGCAGACTGATAAAATTTTTCTTGAGACACTGTTGTGAATCATTCCTCTAGGTTAACAGAAGGGAATACAGAGGCCAGCGGTCTGTGGATGCATTCTCAAACTACATCAGGGAACAAATGAAGAGCAAAGTCATGGAATTTCATGCATTAAGTGATATCAATGTAGATGTAAGTTTGGTACAATATAAGAACATTCAAGCAAAATATTGTTTCATTAGTCTTGCTGGTATTAAAGGCAGATAAGTAACAATGTCATTCATGTTGCTGTGCAAGTGGTAAAAGACATGATTGTATGTGTAGAGTCATGACTTTTTAAACATCCCTATGTGCTGTGTGTACTTTCACAGCACCGATAAATATCCATGGGAAAATGTTTGCCTTAAAATATTGGTGGGTGTAAGTTAATTGTACAAGAGCCAGATATTCTCCCATTTGGCCCAACCTAACTCAGTAAGTTTATACAGGTATTCACCTCAAAAATTGTAAGAATGTCTTGTTGAACTTTTTCTCGTTGAAAAAAAGAAACTTTCTGAAGTTTTCTTAGAAAATATCAAAATTCAGGCATGGCACATAGTGAGGCTTTCTACTGAACTTCCATATTTGGAGTTAGTTCTTTATCAAGCCTCTTTTGGGAGTTATCAGACAAAGGAATTCAAGGAAATAAGCCATTTTGGGCTGAAAGTCTCAGAGTCATGATGGAAATTTAAATATATTGAAAAATTTACATACTATTGTGCCCAATTCTTTCACTGGATTGTCTCTGGGGGTCTTTTTTGACTGACCAGAGTTAAAAACCTTTGATTTTTGGTTTTACAACACTCAACTGAAAAGCACCCCAAATTAATTGAAGATTCTGTTTTCTTGTTTTATTTTTCCAGTCTTCAAAACGAAGCATCATTGGTTACCTGGAGAATAAAGACAGTGATAGTTACAAGAACTTTGAAAAGGTACATAGTACAGTCAAATGTCATGTCTCTTACTCAGTGTTTTCAAAACAAGACGGCGACCGCCAAGAGTTCTGCTGCCTACTTGATTATATATCATGGGTTACTGGTTATAGCAATCAGCTTGTGTCTAGCAAGCTCGGTACTGTATCTTATCAATAAATCTTTAAGGTGGCAGAGGAACTTCAGACTCAAGGGAGAGGGGAGATGATCCAGACCCCCTAGAATGAGGGGCCTTGTGGCCCCTAACTTGTCACAGCCGCCTACTCTTCCAGCAGCGGATGCCTACTTCAAAACATTTTAAAACCCCTGAACTTACTAATGTTATATTATCAGACAGTGTGATTATATACTTGAGCAACTTGTGAGTGGCATAATCTACATGTAGTAACTCGTAAATACCCTGTAAAGTTTTAAACTGCTTTTAATTAATTTGCAGGTGGCTGAGGAGTTCAGAGATGATTGTCATTTTCATGTAGGAGTTGGGTAGGTTACAAAAATTTAATATTTTTCAAGTGAATTTATAGTGAAAGTTTACAATATAAAAATAACTAACTACAGTTCAACCCCTATTAGTAAACCGCCACCCTCAGAGAAATGGATAGTGGCTGCTTAAAGGGGTTGGCCACTTAATAGAGGTAAAAACTATGGAAAATCCCTCATTGTGACATAGATTACTGGTCACCTAATAAGGATAGCCATTTAACAGGTGGCTGGTTAATAAGGGTTGGACTGTAGATCTTTGAGATAGTAGTTCTCAAGTTTTTATTTGTTTCTTGAAGACGATCTCAACACATTTTAAAGCACATAACAGACAGTTTAAATGTCCTACAGGTACATGTACATTATATACAGTATATATTTCAAGAAGTATGTCCTTAGACCATGTGAACTACTGTCCTCCCCCTCCCTAGTAGAATTGCCATGTCACTAGTAGAGTTTTGCATATATGCATATACAATGGTAATGAGCAGATACTACTGTCAGTAATTAGTTTCAGAAGTTATTAGGAAACTGTGCGTAACTGTTTACAAGTTTTTTTTTTTCTCTGAAGAACTTTTTAGCTTTATAAATTACAATTGTTGCCTGGGTTTGTTTTTGTAGGGATGCATCCCTCAAAGAAAGACAAACTGGAGAAAATATTGCCTACAGACCTCAAAATGTGAGTGGAAACTGATTCAATCTGTAATTAATACCAGTGCACATAATCTCACTGTCTCATTAAGTCTCTTATTAGCTTAGGATTCCTGGTACTTTTAGTACAGGGTATTGTTTCTCCTTTGCAGTATGCACACACTGTTGACAATTTCTGTAGTTAAATGTGCAGTTATATGTAATATTAATTTTATTGTTGTTCTTGTTGATGTTTTATTTTTTTTAATATAGCGAGGGCCAGAAGCAGACATGGTGTACATGGGAGATCTTGGCAACTATGATCTCTTGAAGACTTGGGTTTCTGACAAGTGCATTCCTCTGGTTAGAGAGATCACATTTGAGAATGCAGAAGAGCTGACTGAAGAAGGACTTCCATTTCTTCTGCTGTTTCACCATCCTGAAGATACTGCCAGCATTGAGCTTTTTAAATCAGAAGTTGCTAAACAGCTCATTCAAGAGAAAGGTAAGCCTGGAACCCCTTTTTAATCTACTGTAGGTAGGTTTTTAAAGGTTAAGTCTGCATA
Source organism: Orbicella franksi (assembly GCF_964199315.1). Classification (NCBI taxonomy): domain Eukaryota; kingdom Metazoa; phylum Cnidaria; class Anthozoa; order Scleractinia; family Merulinidae; genus Orbicella; species Orbicella franksi. Next base: position 20,286,161 of record NC_138159.1, read on the forward strand.
TGAGCCAAGTAGCTCATCGGGTCAGAGCTTATCCTGGTTTCTTTAGCATGAAGCGACTAGAGGAATTTCTGCTCCCCGGGATGGGATGCTAGTCCATCCCAGGGTTACCTCCAGCATCAAATTTGCTGGTACCCATTTATACATTAGGGTGGAAAGAGGTATTGTGAGAGTAAAGTGTCTTGCCCAACACAATGTTCCCTGCCAGAGCTTGAACCCACACCACTCGATCTGGAGACGAGCACACTAACCATGAGGCCACTGCACCTCCCTATACTACTGTGGCAATGATTTTTACCCTTTAAGCCTAAGATTGTAACTTTAATAATTATTTGCCTTTTGCTGTGAAGTGATGGATGTCGCACCAGTACACAGAGTTTCTTGTTATGAACATGTAGGACCATAGTTAAGAGAAATCAAATGGTATGAGTTTTTTCTTCACCTGTTTCATTCTCTCCTCACTTCCTGCATGCTTTGTAAAAAGGTTATAAGTGGTTAATTAATGATTACAACAAGTTATCACATCTTTTTGCATTGCTTCTTTTATCATCACTGCCTAAAACCATTAGTTCTCAACAGCAGCTTTCTGCCAGCAAAATGTTTCTTCAGTCACAAAGCCACCAAGACCATGTTATTGCCTCAATGTAGCATACATGTAGGTCTGTATGTTTGTAATTTTTTATTTTTTATTTTTTTGCAGGAAGTGTTAATTTTCTCATCGCTGATGGCCTGAAATTTTCTCATCCACTCCACCATCTAGGGAAAGGACCAGAGGTATATAGGGATTACAAAAACTCAGTTAATGATGATGATGATGATCATCATCATCATCAGCTTGAGCATTTTACCATTACTGCCGCTAAGAAGTCTTACAGTTATTAAATACTTTTGAAAAAAAATTGTAAAGCATCCATTTCCTAGTTGGAGTTCGCAATCATTGCATGCTGTAGTTCAACAAGCATAGACGTGCAAATAGATTCCACAATCATAGTTTGCTTGATGTTTGTGCAGATGTTGTGGAAAACCTGGGTCATTTACACTGAATTTGAGTAGTTTCTAGTCATACAGGTAATCTACCAAAACATGTCCTTGCAAAGATTTTAAGACACTAGATTTCAAAATAATTTCTTTAGGAGGGAGAGGCTGGTTTCATGCATTCTTGGGTAGCTGTGTGCACTCTGCCGTGGCCCCCTATTAATGTCTTTTCAGTCTACTTAAAAGTGTAGTGACAGGTCTCCATACAATGTATCCTCCACAACTGGTACCGTCCTCTTGTCAAATGACTGTTCATCATGTTATATTTTCAGGACCTTCCTCTTGTTGCCATTGACAGCTTCAAGCACATGTATCTTCTTCCAAAGTTTGATGATATCAAGTAAGTGCAAAAACTTGAAGAAACCTTTGCTGCTAGAGCAAATTGCCACTGGTACATTACACAATAGTTTTTTCAAACCTCCTGGTAACTGAAACCAAAACTTGTTCCCTCCCCTCAGTTGAACACTGTAATTTTACCCCTTGATTTCTCCAATTTCCTGATTTTTAAATCAATTTTCATTTGCCTTCAAGGTTGGAAAGTAGGTATTTACGAGATTTTTAAATTTCTTGAGTCGGTTACGAGATAAGGAAAATGTGCCAGTAGAGGGGATAAGACTTCCTTTAATGTGATTAGATGCTTGAAGGTGTAACAAGCAGCTTTTAATGATAAGAGTCATATTTCTTCCCTCAAAGACCAGCAGTCACATGGTGTAGCCTGTTGTAACCGGTTTATCACTGTGGTGACTTCTGTGCCACTAACCCTCTGTATAAGTATGTACAGTGTATGGTGGATAATCGAGTAAGGTACTAGGAAAGATTTTGTTTGTTCTAAGTGCCAATGATAATGTTTTTGTCATTTGTAGGACACCAGGAAAGCTAAGGAAGTTTGTTCAAGATTTGCACTCCGGAAAGCTTCACAGAGAGTTTCACCATGGACCAGATCCTGAACAGGAACAAGAGCAAGAGGTAGTAACATTGTCCACAATCTGTGTCAATCTTTGTTCATTCTTGGTTTATCCCTACCCTATTAAAATTTTTCTGTATCTCTCAAAAAAAAATTCAATGGATTGAGATCATGAATTCTTTCATTCTATTTAGGATCCCACTGCTGACCAGACTGATGATAACACAGGAACAGAAACAAATCAAGGTACAGAAACTGAAGCTGAGACAGGCAAGACAGGAAGAACTGGAAGCGGATCAGGCAAAAAGGAACAAACCTCACCGCCAGAGACAGTGTTCAAAAAACTTGCTCCAAGTTATAACAGATATACCTTACTCAGGGATGAATTGTAATAGAAAATGTTTAATACTTAGCTGTAAATTTAACAAGCAGTATTTTTGAAAGAAACAACAAGCACAACAAGGGCAATGGTTGTGTTGTGAACTGGCAGTAAGAAGTAAGGGGGGGTGGCAGTTGTGGAGATTTAGGGGAGGGAGGGGAGGGGTTGGAGTCGTGTTATGCCCAGGTTGTCCAAGTTTTCCCAGTATGGCCATGTTTTTCAGTAGGAAACTGTCATCTGAAATATTATTGTTAGTCTTGAAAATGTATTTTGTTACTAAAAGGATAACAATGTCAGTTCAAACAGTTTTTAGCAGCGTTTTTAGAAGAGCTAAAAATAGGTTGCCAAAAGTGGCGCAAATTATAACTGTGTATTGGTAACTGAGAAGTGAGAACTTTCAGAAATGAAATCAAAGCACCCATTATCGACTGTTATCACTTTTATCCTGGGTAATCAATAAAAACAGATTTCCAGGTTGGAATTGTGATTCAACACCATACATTATATTTATGAGCAATTAAATGGGCAAATCATTTTCATTATAAGATCTTTAGTCTTAAGTTATCTATTGACATATACTACTATGTCAAGAATCAAAATTGAAAGATATTTCTTTGATGCTTAAAGTTTTTTTATTTCTATATATACAGTTTATTGTTTAGTGGAGAGTATAATGCGAGAAATCCAGCAAATCAATTTGAGTGGTTGTCAGTTGTGTAACTTGTTGTAGAAACTGTGCTGTTGTCCCTAGAAAGTGACATTGCGCAGTATTTTATCGTTATCTAGTGGGAAACAAAGTGTATTTTGCAAAATGGCTTACTCATGGCCCTGGTTAACTTAAAAAAAAACCTTGCGGTTTTTTTGTTTTTTCTTTCCCGTTCAGATTTTTGAGACGGAGGTGTGAGTATGACTTTTCAGACCAAGTGCGCATGCTCAAAACCGTCTCTTGTCACACCAGTCTCGTTTCCAAGCCCTTCACTTCTGTAAGACCAGGAAGAACGAGGGCCTTAGGAGCGAATTTGGGTTGAAATAATTCAAACGTCGCGCTCATTTTTGATTGGAAGAGAAGCCTGTCATATTTCATAAATAATGCAAACCAGCAAAAATAAACAAAGAACTTGCTTTTATGAATAAATGATTGGAACTACCAGACATATTTTGCATCTTTAACAAACGGTGCCTCTTCTATTCTTTTTAATTATTCATCTAGGTTTTATGCCTTGTTGTGTACTATTTTGTTAAGTGTGAGTTATTTATAAAATGACAAGAAATCTTGTCTGAAACCAAGCCTCTTTTGATCTAATAACATAATTTCCTATACCTGGGAGAAGACAATGAGATCTTCCCTAAACAAAACCAGTTATTCTTAGAACTAATAGTAAGTTAAAGTGACCTCTGACATAAATCTGAAAATCAGTGTTCTTTTGAGCTAATAAAATATCCTCTGATACCATAATGGTGAATCCAGTTCATTTTGCATGGAGTACTGACACTACATGTTCTGGAAAAAATTAGACGTTAGATTATATTGTCTTGCCACAAAACTTATTTCTGTGTATGTGAACTATTTGTCGATAGATCGAAAGTAGCCCTTCGTTGGTTTGGTCGAAAGTCGTCACGCAACGTACTTTGAACAACTGGGCGCGAGAAAAACATTTCATGGATTCTGCCTGATGCATTAGGCCAAGACAGGTGTTTGAATTCTTGTGATTGGTTGTAAGATCAGGTAGGGAAACTTCAAACACGCTTATCCTGTCAGCAAGACAAGAAAAGAAAGAAAACTTATTTCCACAAAGGAAAACTATTTACTATTGTAATAAAGCGAGTTTTTAAGGTCAATCGCAGGATGTAGAAAAAAAAATAAACATCAGTTCCGACATTCAGTTTGAAATCGCACAAAGTTACATTCAACCTCGTTCCCAGGTCTACCTTCCTCCCGCCTCCTGGAGCAAGAGAAAGACCCTGGGAACGAGGTTGATGTCACAGTTCGAAGAGAACAGATAGCGATCCTCAGCAAGTCACATTTCTTTTGTCTCGTCGTGATACTCATTGCTGACTCTCATGACGGCCTCATACCATAGGCCTCCACTGATGGTAAACGTGCGAAGTGGTGGTGGAGTGTTGTACTTGAAGACATGAGGCTGATCGGGCTCGCACCAACACCTTTTGAAACGATCGTATTTCTTGATATCTCCCCAAAAGGGACGCTTCACTTGAAATTTCACCTCAAGTCGCGTTGCGTTGCCTGGAACAGTGACAGACTTTCCGCTCCCACGAACTTCTTGTGTGTTTCTTTTACCTTTTAGGAAATAGCTGACAACCATGTTGGAGATCCAAGCACCCTCAGATATATATTTCACTTTGCAGTCTTCTGGTTCATCACTGACATTTGATTGTACGGGGACGACATCTTCATGATCAACAACTGTGCTATGCCTGACAGTTTCATCGTCGGATTGGTCACGGACGCCATCTTCTTCAAAGATTGTGCTAAGCGTGGCTCCTTGATCTTCCTCCGGGACAAGTGGCTGGTAGGAAAACGAGTATTTGCTATCGTTTCTCCAGTTGATCCGATGCTCGTTGTTTTCTTCAGATAACTCCCGTCTGACTCTTCCACGAGTGATATGTTCGTTTTCACAGTCCACACGGGGTCCGATCACGCTCGTATCATCATCAACTGAAGGAGTGATGAGCTGCTGAGAGTGCTCCTTCTTTACCCGCTTGTCAACTTTGAATTCGCTCCACGCATGCGATGCAATAGCACTACCGCTTTCTTGAACAAGACCTTTCACGCTGCTAACAGCCACATTCTGGACTCCGTCCACCAAGTGCTTCCCGGGGCTTCGATTTTCCACAGAATCGTCGAGTCGTTCCTCAGTAAACTGAGTGACAGAACCCATGACCGCCTCCGTTCCGTTTTCGGTTAACGCGCGAGGAATTCTTTGGGCGAGAATTTTGCCAAGACGTCTTGCTCCAGTGAGTATAGCAACCTGTTCCCCAATTTCTCCCTCGAGGTTTGCAGTGGCTGCAGACGCTTCAATGCCAACAACGGACTTGGTTACAGCACCTCCAGTTGCTCCTGCAGCAGCACCCACAGCAGCCCCTAATACCGCATGACCAAGGACCTGCTTCCATGTAACATTCTCTCCATCCGCAAACTTCCTGCCAGCATCTGTGGCAAGGGATGATGCAGCTCCACCCACAGCGCCACTTCCGGCTCCAATTCCTACGTACTGCCCCATTGTGAGAGCAGCAGACTCCATGGCGGCGCCTCCGAGGCCCGCTACTCCTGCTGTGATGCCTACAGCCGCACCTCCGGTTGCAGCTCCACCCACAAACCCGATCCCTGCTTTGATCAGCCATTGCTTTTTGTCACACTCATCAACAACGGACTTTCTGCTCACAGTGTGTTGTAAGGACTGCAGTCCAGCTCCAATTAATCCACCTCCAAGCACCCCTCCAGTGGCTACTAATGCTGGTGTCGCTAATCCACCTGTGCAGACAGTTAGGGCAATGCCTCCAATTACAATTCCAAGTGACAAAGCAAACATAATCATTCTATGCTTGCGGGATTTCTTTTGCTCCTCTGTGACGCATTCGGGCCAAAAAATTGCTTTGAAGCGTTTTAGTGACAACCAGCCATTGTCGTAGTCAGCCTCATTGTGGTAACGTGCTCTCTTTTCTTCATCCTTGAGAATTTCATGTGCTATTATTATCTCCTTTGCATTCTCATCATCGCCAAAATTTTTATCGGGATGCCAGCGCTGTATTTCTCTCTGGAACCCCCTCTTGATGGCTTTGATTTGGTCTTGCTTTGGCATTTTTCGAACTTGCTTCATGTCTAAACCCAAAATCTCATACAGATTTCGTCTACCGCTGGTACTTTTCAGTTCTTTGTCTCGTTGTACTTTTCGTAAACATATTGTTTTCTCTTCTGGGAAATCTTCCAGCCTTCCCTCAGAGATATCAAGTGACTTAGTGATCTTGAGTAATTTGTCTTCAGTCCACTCCTCAAGTTCTTGGAGGGTCTGCTTTGATCGACGGCAATCTTCAAACTTAATAGCCTCGAGCTTGAACTTGAAACCCTTACTGCTGCGATGAAGGTACTTCCCGCCGTTTGGTTTGATTATTTTTGACTCGAAGGAAAGCCAGCAAATGAAATCCCATGTGGGATAAAGGTAGAGAGTGACCTGTGCATTGCTTGATTCGTTTACGATTAACAATGATTTATACCTTTCTCCAGCTATATCTGACATGTCACTTGCTGCAATAGAAAAACAAATAGAGTTGCATTATTGTAATTCCACGAAAATCAACAGAGCATTCCAAGATGATTCCAATAATAATTCCCTCGGTCTTTTTTCCCTTAATCAAGATCTTAATTAATGTTTATCCATCTTTAACCAACCTAGGTTATCAGTTTATCATCAGGATGTCTGCCGCAATGTTGCAAATTAAAATATGGACGCGAACAGCTCAGTCAGTGGGAGCGAGCTAGAGCTCGAGGAAATGGAGCTTTTCCACTTCACTTCATCTGTCAGTCTTCGGGATAAACAGATAATACGATATCGCTCTTTAACAAATGTCTTCGATCTCACTGGGTTTACAGCGACAAGAAATCAGTCCAGCAAATTAAGGTAGTTTGCCTGTTTCCTTTACTTTTGCGTACGATCTCATTGCATTCCGACACTGATGCAAATAAAGCCAAGGGGCGGCTTAAATATTCTGCACAGACGTAACTGCTGTATGTGAGTCAAGAAACCTGTTTGTCAAGCTGATTCTACTTGGCGGTGCATTTACGACAGACTGACTAGAATAATCAAGACGAAGTTGCTACTGAACTGCTATTCTGTGCATGCTGGCCAAGAATTGCCATGCGAACGTCTGGGGGCGAGAAGCTAGGATTTGATTTACATGTACATAGGAAGTTGCGTTTGAGTTCACCGTGACAACGTTGGTATTCATCCCTTCACAGATACATAATTATAGACTGACATCTTTGTTTAGTGTATATAGGTAATTTATATCAGGGTGGACAGAGAGGCCCTGCTAGAAGCAAAAGCACCTGATATCGAAGCCAAGACGACTAATTCGCTTTGAAATTGGACAATTTCCTACGTACTCTGTAACCGATAGTGACGGCGTCTCCTGGGGGGGTACTCCCAGAAAAATCGGGTGGGGGTGTGCGGCCCGCTTCCCAAAACCCTTATCCTATTTATGACCAAAATCTGCGATATTCCCTACCCTATTTATGACCTGACCAAAAATTCAAAACCCTATTTATGACCTAAGCCTTAAATCAAAACCCTGTTTCAGACCTGCGTTATAATAAGTTCCCTAGTTCAGACCAATGTTAAATTACCGTAAACGTAATTTGTGAAGGGCTTTTGTTGATTTTCTTTTCGATAATGACGAAAAAGTGGCTTCTTTTTAAAAACATACCCATATCAAGGCTGGGGTGCAAAAACCATACTCTATTTATGACCAAAATGGCCAAAATCAGCGAAAATCGATACCCTATTTATGACCAAAACAGCTGAAAAACCATACCCTTTGGGGCCGCACATACCTATAGCCCATATGGGGAGAACCCCCTCCCCCCCGGGCGGCGTCTATGCCGGCCTACTGTATAAACAGTGGGAGTTTCTGATATTACCGACAGTTTTTACGTTCAAATTAGCTATAACTGGAAAGAGTTTTCCTCCGATCTCCCACATGTGAGAGACTTCTTGTGGAGAGAGCTACCAGAGGCGAGCGATGTATATATATATATAAAAAAACGTCTGCCCCACAACTCATTCGCAGAAATAAGCAATGTTCAAAAGCAACACCTTACCTTAGCTTGATCTCTTCAAAGTTTTCTCTCCCGTAAACTTTCTATTATGAAGTAAGTTCCTTTGAGTAACACTTGTATAATTCTTGATTACGAGTTAATCAGAATAATCGCAGAACCGTAAGATTGGGAATCCTTTATTTTGAATTGACTATACATTAATTCCCTAGGAAATTAATGTGTTTGATCCATGACACGTGATACGTTCTCCTCCAATCGGAAAACTTGTTTGAGTTGGCTAGCTCAAGTGATGATTCTTTTGGTACAAAGTCGATTTATTTACTTCCAACAGAAAAATGGGATTAAATCGAAATCACATGACAGATGACTGCTGCGCTTCTTCTGAATTTTCTGATAGTTGAACAGAATTTTTTTTAATCTTCGTTCCTCCTGATAATGGATATGAGGATGTAAATCAAAGAAGATTTGGTACGTGATGACAAAATCTACAAGTGTTTTTCTGTGGACTGGTTCAACTCTGTTTCATGTACGTTGGATCAAAGACAGGAATCAAACTAGTCAAATGATAAAATAAATTGATGTAGCAGAGACCGATACAATATATCGATTTCTTCGAAGTCTTGAGCAATCGATTGGTGCAGGGCAAACCAACATTCTTTTCCTTTGGTTCTTTAGGTGCAAAAAGGATCGCGGCCTTTAGAGCTGGGGATAAACTATAGGAACGAGAATGCTGGTCGCGCTTAAAGGTCTCAATCAAGGCATTTTGAGTTATTTTGGCCAAGTAGATATCTTAATAGCTCAAATTAATATAACGTGGATCCCGCATGCGCAATGGCAAGGTCGCGCGTGGCGAGTAAGGTTCCTCTTTGTGTCTTCACGCTAGCCTCACGTTTTCAGAATCCCGGGGATCCCGGGGGATCCCGGCTCTTTGGCGCACGAGAAAATGATGCTTTTAACTGGTAAAGAAGCGCAATACAACACAGTTGAGTTATGAAGATCTTAATCCGTTTCCGTCCAAATTTCAGCCGTTAAGAAAATGCAGCATATGTAGTAAACTTACAGGAACTTGCATCTAATCACGGCGATATTTCGATGCGATGAGTGTGATAATCAACCGAGTACCATCGTTTGTACATGAAATGCCGCTCCTACAACACCAACTATAATTATAGACACTAGAGCCTGTTCGCAAGCTATGGGTAACTCTATCCACCCGAAAAATCACTAACCCTGACTGAATAGTCGGATTTACCCAATGGATAACTTTATCTCCCTTTTGAACTACCTGACCAGATATATAGCTAGGGGTTGTTCAAAACTAAGTCATTTTTTATACCTTACACAATTACACTTTGTGGTTGAAGTTAAGTAAATTTAAGAAAATAAACAACAACAAAAGGTTTTTTTCCCTTAGAGTATATTATTTTATTTATTGAGCATTGCTGAAGTGAATTATTTCTGTCGTCATTGTTAATATCAGGATTCCGGACTTCGGATTCCGGATTCCGCCAGGATTCCGGTTCCGTATTCCATATTTTTTTCTTAATCTGTGGTTCACATGTACAACTTTATGTAAGTGTAACCCGTTGATCACTCCCTTAATAGTTTCAACGTTCTTATATACTAGTTTTTAACCAAACTAAATCAATATATTTGGGATTCTATCAATAAAAATGCATCTCACTAAAGGTTTTGACTTTTCAAGGCATTGAGATATATCAGGAGCCATAATCGGGGACGGAGACCGTAAGCGCGCGCCATTTCTAGTACTGGGGTTGTCCCCATGATATGGGACAATTTTTCTATTTTCAGAACAAATTGTGCCATCATGTGCGGTACACGCGCGTACACGCTGCGAGGATTTTTGCGGATGTACCGCAGGGAAATGGCGTCCAAAATTCCCGAAATGTTTTGACACTTTTGTCACACAACTCAATACGTTCATATCTGTTGGAATTTTCACTTCAGTATTTTCGTCGTAAGCTGCTCCAGTTTGAGTGAAGTACGGACAGTGTCGAATTTAGTATTGTCCCGCTTTATATCACTGACCAAGTTATGTTCCGCTGCTTCTTTTACAAGAGCCCCACATTACTCCACTCTACTGAAGTTTCACACATGTTGAACATTAACGGCTTTTCTATAACACAACAAAAAACTAGTTGGATATAGCAGCGTTTCAGGACTTCAAAATTTCCTTCCTCTTGCCACACGCTTGCGAGGATTTCGCCAGTCGATCACGACCGAAAAGTAAAAAAAAACATAATTGCAAGTTTGAGTTTCGCCTGAATTGTAAGCAACGCTTGATGTTTTATCAAGGCCCAATAAGTGACAATACGTTTATGTCTGTAGATGCTGCTCAGTTTTGTTTGTGTAAAAATCCAACAAATTGTCTGTTGTCGATGAATAAGAGCGCCCGCCGATGTGTGTTTTGTACAGTCAGTAAAACATGACAAATTGGACTCCCGCACTTTCGTGTGAAAACTTACATCGAACTCAGATAATATCTATAGTTTTTACATATGTTTAAGGTTGATAAATATTTGAGAACATATAAGAAGCCTAGCTGAAAATATTTGAATACAGCAGAAATAATCGGCAAAGTTACGATGACGATTTCTTAATCAACTCGAACAACGATTTCAATTTTGTTGGCTTAGTTATCAAAACTCCTTGTCTATCTTATTTTCGCAGTGTAAAATTTCACTGTGTTAAAGAAACACACATGATGTTAGTAGCCTTTTGGCGTTGGTAGAAATTTTTGCAGCATCTCAGCACAAAAGACAAAGAAAGAAATCTTTGTCAAGATTTCTTGACGATTGAAAACACCGACTCGGACTTGAAAGTGCACGCGCTGCACTATGCAAATGAAGTACTCAAACACTTTTGCAAACTCGCCAAATAAACAGAAACAATAACAAACTATCAATAACAGGTGCTGGTTAAGATTAAGCATTGTTTGAGAAACTCTCAAATTAGCTCGATACCAGAGTAAAGAGTTTTCTTTCATAATTTTTCTTTACAGAACAAACGCAAAAGCTTACGCATTCAACCAGCACGAGCAGATATTATTCATTCACAGCGCGAAATTGAAGTCTTGTTTTCGACCCTGAAAAATTCACCTTTTCTATCAGCTCGGAGCATAAACCTATATGTAAGAGCCCTGAATCTTATTCATTGCCTTATTCCCTGCCATCGCTGTGAAAAATCTGCAAGAGAATCTCGCAACTCTCACCATTTGATCACGGAACGTGACAACATCCACGCGAGAACCCCCGACATGTGCGTGGATCCGCGCGGATATATGTCGTCATGGTGGCGCAATTTGTTCTAAAAATAGAAAAATTGTCCCATATCATAGGTGCGAGCGGATCATAAGACTTACTTCTCCGTCCCCGGTTATGGCTCCTGGATATATAGCGCCCTTAAGTGAACTAACTTTTAAATTTTTTCTTCTGGCTGAAACAAGTCACACGTATGTGGAACCAGAAAAGATGTTTCAAAAAGCCAGCTTTCAAATAGCGTCCTTAGTTATACAGTCAGCCTCACAATGCATTGTATTTATAACCAAACAAGAACCTTAATATACATATTATGACAGTTCAAAGCATTGTTTACCAAGTTTTCCCATTGGTACATACGCGATTGTCAAATTAAACCAGTCACATTATTGTTTTGACTAATCATGGTTTGACCGTGAATCTCCTGGAATAATCGTACAGAACTCGAGCCCAGACGGCCAACACAACCATCGACAACAACCCAGTCGAATTGAAGGATAAAAGTTTGAGAATTTTTCCGGCGGTGGAGTATTAAAAGAGAATGTACCGAACAGCCCTGTCGAAGAGGAATGGAGGCAAGCGAAGACATGAACGAAACTGACGAAGCTGAAAGCCGTTTTGAACAAGAAAGCGTTCTTTCTGAATCAGGCTTTGATGAACTAGCTTGTAAGTAAAATATATATATTATTTTTCAAACAAAACGGAAGGTATGGCCAGTTTGTTTATCGCTATATTTGAATTTTTGTTGAGAAAAGTTAAAGATCATCGACTATGCGTTACCAGGTTTAAGAGCTTTCGTCAGAAGTATAATTATCATGGATTGTGTTTTAGCTAGGTCAGCTGTTTACAAATTTAAATTGTAATGGAAGAGAAAGTTGATCAGTGTGGTATCTCGCGCGCAAATTATAATCAAGATCTGTGTAAAAATATATGCTAAACAGACTGAAATTAAATATACGCCGTAAACTGGAAAGATTTCAGAAACATTAACGAGAGCCAAAGTCAACAATAATTTAAATGCAAAATCTAAGAGAATATTTCCTTGCTAATTGGCCCGAAAGTAAAACATTTCTCGCTTTGAACTTAAAACAGATCCGTTCTGTACCATGTTTTTGCAATGGTTTTGTACCCTGTTTTAGCGAGTTTTAATTAAAAGACAAATATAAACGATTTTGCGGTTCACTAATAAGTTTGATAATAGAACACATTGAGCTTTGCTTACCACATGTTTACACGCAGATTTTATTCTTTATCGTTTATATTTAATAGCTGCACAGTAAACGGTCTTGAAATATATTGCACTTCGCTAGACCGCTTCTATCGAAAAGAATCATTACGGCTCGCACAAAAGGCCGCGGCATTTTGCCAAAGCACAGTCAACAGCAATTTCAGTGTTTGAGAATATGATTCAAAAGGGTAGCCAAGTTTGTTACGAAACGGATTGAATATCGTTGGCAGGATAAAGTACAAACACCAAAATGCGATATTTTGCAAACCAAGTTGTGTCTGAAGATTTTGCAAACGGTTTTCGAAACTGGTTTTGGGGTACGAGTGAACAAGATCAATTATTTCATGGGAGCAAGGGATTACTTTTCTCTTTTTTACATTTATTTGAGGGAACTGAAGGGAGTTTAAAATTAAAGCGAACTTTAGCGAAAATGATGAACAAGGGAGAAGACGCATTTTTTTAAGCTTCTGTGATGACGAAGGGTATCATATAGTCCTTGGTGGGAGGCCCTCAGTTTACAACCAAATGTTTCGGTCTTGCCGATCAACTCAGCCGCCGGCAAATAAGAAAGACCTAGAAACATAAATTGTTTATTTTGGGGCACTCCGCTATCAATTCGAATGCAAAAAAATATATGGAAGACTGAAAATTGGGTGGAGATTGAGGAAAACAGTTTCGAATGTTTCTGAACTGAAGACAAGATATCCAGGAAATGGAATAGAATATTCATTCTTTAGCACTTGAGATCTTGATTTCTGAGTTCTAGCATCTTATTACTGTGTATGCATACCTAAAATGCTAAAAAAATCAAAATAACCTGCACGCTTCAAGCATGCTTTTATTGCCGGTCAATTAAATCCACCGAAAATATTAATTCGTGCAAGCGCAACTTCAAGCGCTCTCAGAGGGAAATCGACCTTACAATAACACATCACAAAATCTTCTCGGAAACAGTCTGCTAGAAAAGCTATATTTATTTTTTTGGGGGATAGTTGATGACTCTTTTGATAACTCTGATATATCTATCGACGATATTGTAGTCGGAGATAAAACAAGTCTGCAATTCTCAGAGCCTGAAAACCCAGGGAGTAGTCTCAATGGCGTACCACTGTACTGTCAGGTTTCACAAGACAAACTTGATCCATATCAATCCAGCTACAATATATTTTGTCTCGCAGGCGTAAGGTCTAACCTGTATGAGCTGTTGACAGGGTTCGGTTTCCTTGTTGTAAAAGAACGAATTACGACGAGATTAATAAATGCAACTAAGTCCATGACCTTTAAGAGTGTTAAGCTGAGTCAGGTTTTGGTCCCATATTGTAGGTCCAAACTAGAACTTAATTTGGATTTTTGTTTCAGTTGTAATCAGAGTCTATGCTTGCATTTCTGATACCCTTCTCTGGTGCACGTCGTTCTTTTGGATGTTTAGGAAACGTTCGTGAGCTTTTGTGTCCCTAGTAGTCCTAGTAGAAGAGTAAGGCAGATAGATTAATTGTAAATCAGCAGATTTCGTTACGCTCCAAGACAAACGTTTGTCAAAATAAAACAATTATTTAGAATCCTGCTTCCTATTGGCAAAGCATGCGGCTTTGTTACACATCACTAAAGCCACAACATAAACTTTGTAAGTGGCATTTCCAGACAGTCAACGCATTCGTGCAGAAACTTAGTAGTTGCACGGTCTTTTGAAAGGCTTAAAGCCGGTCGGCGGCTTCTGAATAATGTGCAGGTTTTGTCAAAGGGAGGCTAGAAATGGTGAAGGCTGCTTTGAAGAAGAAAGCTTTCTTTCTGACTCAGGATTTGGGGAGCTAATTTGTAAGTATACAAAGATCCATTTATTAAGGTATTAAAACGTACTTGACTATAGTTTCGATGAGTTTTCCATGTAAGCGGTTTGGTTTACAATCGATCTTACAAGACATAGCCGTTTATACGAGGGCTAGACTACCCGATTTACAGTCAAACTAAGCAGTAAAACATAAACTTAAAGATTTTGTTTGATGATGGGATACGTGTTCAATTTGTTTACAAAAGGTTTTACGCTTCTTTGCTCATATGAAACGAACGTGACCTTTCTAAAATTTTCCGCGAACTCGTTTCTCACAGTCAAGGCTAAGATTATACTGCTTCAGTTTGGTTGCCGATGTTTTGTGTACGATACCTGGGTTTTACATAATTGAAACCAAGGATTTAATCCTTTAATATTAAGTCATCTTGAGTTGTATCATGCGTAGTTGAAACCGAGCCATGTTTGACATGCCAGATGAACCAGTGCACGGAAGCCAAGTCAGCAGTTGTGCCAGTCTCACAGAATTCATCAGTACAAATTTAAAGTACTATGTAAACTTGCGAATTGGAAAAAGCAAAGGAGAGAAAGAAATCAGTAGAGCAGCTCTTTAATTTGTTTCAGTCAGTGGCTCTGACGTTTACTTTTCCTTGTTCATTTGTGAGTTTATTACGTACGTGTGCACAGTAATCTCTGGAGCATGACTGAATAGGGACCCACGCTTCTTCAGTTGAATTGTGGGCAATAACAAGACAGACAGACGTGCAGTGGAACACGCACTTTCGACTCGGTTTGTTGTCTTCCTAATTGAAAACTAACCGGAAGTCATACATTAAGGCAACAAGGACTGACAGTCAAAGCAGTTTTCTTGATACGAATGAACAGGAAGCAGACTATTTTTCAGACATTGCAGGGTCCCATTTCTTGTTAAACAAAAGCAGTTAAATAGCTAGCAGATTGGGCGAATCTCCGAAGATATCCGGCCTATAAGCTTGCAGCTGTATTGTTTGACGCGGATATTTAACAAAACATTCTGAACTGTCAACTTTCTTTGTCGTGCCAGGTTTTTTCAATGTTAAACGTTATGTTTACAACCCTGTCCTAATGGAAGCGGTTGTTCGATCTGCAAATGTATGCGGCGCCAAGAAATAGCTCACTTTGTGATAGGCAGATATTTATAAAAACTGAGTGGCATTTCCAGACAACACCGCACAAACGCACTAGCGACGAAACCCTCAGATTTAGACCTAAGGCAGAAATTAGCTTGGAAACATATCCGGCCGGTCATTTCTCGTTGCGGTTTTCTGGAAAACGCAAAGGTGCTGTCGAGTATAAATAATGGCGGTTAACGAAAATGAAGGTTATTTTGAAGACAAAAGCTCCTTTTCGGACTCAGAATTTCAGGAATTAGTTTGTAAGTAGAAATTTTAATACAGATACTTTCCCGACCAAATAAGGTCACTACGATTTGGGAGCGGTTTACATGACCCGGCTATATACGTGTGTGGCAACCAGCAGCCCTATTGTGTTTTATGTGCGCTCCTGAAGTCAGTATTTACAATTTATTAGATAAGCTGTAGATAAAGTCAATACTGAACAAATAGTTGGTTTCAAAACCGATTTCACTGTTTTCCTACGCCGGCTTTTGGGCCAGTCTCGGAGCACTCAAACAGTCAAATCTATACCAGAAAATATTACCTTAAATTACAGGGAAACGTGAATCATATATACAAGTAGAGACATCCAACTTTAGCCGGAAAGAAACGAGAAAATGAAAGCTGACGGAAAGCCATGCTTCGCTTTGACACATGTTGGCAAGAATCGTTCTATAGTTCAACCCGTTGACAGATATCTGGTTTTCATGCTTCCGAATTGAAATGCAAATTCGACCAGGACTCAGATCTGTACTTTAATATATATATAACATCTGCTATACACGCGTGAATCCAAACGAACTACGAGAGTTATCGCTTTTGCGTTTTTTGTCGACATGGTAGACCGTCTTGCAATAAAATATGCTTAAAAGCTGTCAAAATTAACCGACATTTAGACGAAAAACTTGTATTTGTATTTTTTATTTCTCTGAAAACGTTCTGTTTGTCCAGGTGAAAATGGAAATGACTTTCTGTCTAAGCAGCAAGCAATAACCAATTCCGGAACATCTGGAAACACGCAATTAAAAAAACAAAAAAGCAGGCAAGTTTCAAAGACTTATGTGCTCGGTGAGAAATCGCCTAGAAATGTTTAGAGCTGATCTGTGTACGAAGGCTGTGTCACACAGACAAAGGGTGGTCAATCTGTGATCTCACAACATGAGGCCCAGGTCACAAGAACAAGAGTTTGTTCCGTTTTTTGCCAGACCTTTTTTTTTTTCGATTCTTTGTTCTCAAAACACTCTCCTTCGGCAGCCATTGGCTCCTTCCAGGTTTAAAATGCTGCAAATGTATGGACGACCTTTGAATCTACTCCGCCCTCCCCCCCCCCCCGGTACATTTCTTACTGTTCCATGAGATCGAGGCACCAAGAGTGTGATGTATTTTACATAGCGCGTGAACCCAATACATGGCCAATCTCGGTGGCAGTTTGTTGCATTCCTTCGTTTTTTAGCCGGTTTTGTTTATCTGTTTGTTAATTCAATCACAGCAAGGTAGTATTGAAAGACAAGTCCTTGTTCTGAACGTTGATTAGGCGAAGGAAACCCTGTTTCCAGTGATAGTTACTCACAGGAGTCATTTGCCGGTACGTACATTTGATGAAAGCGACGCTCTCTTGCTGATATATTCGTCTTGAGCGACGGTTCTAGCCTGTTTCGAGGTCTTCTTTTACACTAAAGAACGGCAAAACTGGCGGGCTTGGAAATTCTGAAACAATCTTCGTTTATACAACATGGCGAAACTACTACTTCAATGGAGGAATGTGAAACGAAAGAGCCCCAGCAATATACTGTCGTCAACAGCAATACAAACGACGAGGACTCGTTTACCTTAGAGCACACAGACGATATTTGTTTTCAAGAAGAAACTCTATCTAATTCTGATAATCTGGAGGTGGAAAGTGGAGTAGAAAGTGCTACGGGAGATGTAACCGAAGCAGAATTGCTTGAATTGGGTTTCACTTCGGACTACTTCGACTACGCTGGTGAAAATTTGTCTTTTTTGCAACTGGGTGATCTAGATTTAACGACAGAACAAGCGCAGGAAACCTTGAAATATTTCAGTGAGTACAGTATAATCTTCATGCTTTAAGTTTATTTTAAGATTAAGAAACAGTTTTATCTAGAATTCTTCGAAATTCGAGAAGAATCGATCAAGATTTGTAATCATGGCTTATACATTGTATCATCACAATAGCTATAGCTTATGTAATGCTCCATATTTACGATGGAGTCTAATACTGAAATTTATTTCACGGATATTTAAGTTAATTCATTCCTGTTTTCCTTTTTTCTTTAACTGTATAAACGTTTCAACTTGTTGCCATCTTCAAATTTCTGTTCACATCTGAGTTTTGTACAGTTCGAATTTTAACTTCAAAGACAAAACATCTACAAGCTTCTGACCTGTTCAATTCAAAATAAGTGTTTGATTGTATTATTTTCCCCAGTTATGCAATCAGCTGTTAAATATTGATTTGTCGCACTATAGGCTAATATATAATTTTGATATAAATAATGTTATTAATAATTCTTACATGTAAATTGAAAGTTTACAATCCCAGATTATATATATAATTGACAGTTTTGTTAATCCTTTCTTTGTTCTCCTTGTTTGCCAAATGTTTTCTGTTTTCT
Source organism: Orbicella franksi (assembly GCF_964199315.1). Taxonomy (NCBI): domain Eukaryota; kingdom Metazoa; phylum Cnidaria; class Anthozoa; order Scleractinia; family Merulinidae; genus Orbicella; species Orbicella franksi. The sequence goes on from NC_138159.1 coordinate 20,304,352, forward strand.
ATTGAAGCAGATCTTTTTTTTGTTTATATTTGGGGCATTCTGTTTAAATTTTGTTTTTGATCCAAACAATCCCTGGACAATTAAGACCGTTACCATTTTCTCTGTAGCTCTACTCAGATATCATTATTACTCTTACAAAGTTCATGGAACATGTTTCCAGTCTAAAGAGGACTTAAAGGGCTTTGTGTTCTCTTTGTTATCCAGATATTGTTCCTTTAGACTCTCATTCTCTCTGATCATGTGTATGGTGCAGCTGAACCTTCTTTTAATGGAGTCTCTTAGACCTAAAATATTGTCCGCTTACAGAAGGTTAAAAATTTAGTATGTATATTATGACACTACGGGTAAAGCAGACATTATCTCTTATGAGAAGCGAACAGTTTTTTAAGAGCGTAGCTGGAGATAAACTGTGAGCCTTGAGGAGCAGATAATGTTCAAGGACAAAACATTAACCGACTATATTTTTGCGCCAAGTGGAGGATATTGTGTTTATTATCTAAACGGTCACTGTCTTCTATCGAAGCCATTGCCTTACGAGTGAAGACTCTAGCCAAAATTTAACCTATTTAACATATTTTTCACAACAAATGCGGTTTTAAAAATTGGGGATTAACACTTGGATATTCCGCTGGGGCATATTCAGTCATGTGATGCATTTCAACCAATCGTGTGTAAGCAAAAATATTTGATGGATTATAATGTTCAATATTTATAAACCTTATCGTACCATTGTGGTACACTTCAGTGACATATCTGCTAATTTTGGTTGAGCCATGGTTCATATTTAGTGAAGCATGGAGTTTAGCCAAAATATAGTGTACCCATTATTTGCAAGACCAAATGAGCCTTATATGCCACCAAAGCATACCAAAAAGGTACAATTAGTTATTCATTCTGCCCAAATTCAGCAAGTGAACATGATTTTATAGTCAGCCACCTCCGGACACACCGTAGAAATTTATTAACAAACTAGATATCTTTGGTCATCTTCGACTACAAAGGATGAACAACATAGTCATGCATGTACCATGCCTTAGTAATTTGATATTGCAGGATAGTAGTCACAGCTCCTAATTGGTTTATTGTGGATTTGGGTATGGTTATCTCTGATAACATTCAATATTCTTAAATTCAACCTTTCCCCTTGATGGTATATTAATATTATTACTGTTAGGAGAAATTAGATTTTGGTTGCTTGATAACTAAAGGGCTGAAGCTTAGATGTATGTGATCACTGCAATTAGTATTGTGGTGTACTTAAAACCACTAGTTCAACCCAAAAGTTAACATACCTGTGTTTGTGGCTAAATTTGAGTGTTCTTGTGGTTAATGTGACGGTCATTTCTTAAAATGTAAACATCAAAGAAACTTATTTGGCTCTACACTGTATGGCTCTTGGCATTAGATTCAAAATGTAGTTTTCATTTATTTTCAACTTTCTTCTTTTCTAGTTCTCAAAATGTGCATAAAATTCTACAGAGTATTTGTTATTTCACTTGGTCTAGATCTCTAGCATTGCTTTGTCACCTTTACTGTTTTAAGAACAGACTAAGGGTCTCTTTTAGACTTAATAATAATATTATTATTTAAATTTTATTAATGCTGTTTCTGACGGCAGCTGATTTGATTCAGTGAAATTGTTTTTAAGCACTTTCTTCCAATAACAGTGTGAATGGTACTGAATTATTGATAATTTTCAGCCAGTGCAAGTCGGTTTAAAGAGAAATTGCAGCTTTGCTGTGATACGCTTATTGAAAAGTATGTGGCTCAAAGTTCTCATACTCATAAATTCAACTGTTATGAGGAGAAAAATTGGGTTGGTCTTCAACATATTATTTGAAGCTTAAGTTGGCAAGTTGAGGTTGAATATTTCACAGGCAAGCATGCATTATTGAGGCAATGGAGTGTTAAATGAAGTGCTTAATATCAAAGAGAATCATGAGATGTTGATTTAATGAAGTTTCATCCTGATGGATCACCAAGGTTAGATTTGCTTGCAGATCCATATATTGCAGTGTGTAATCTACTTTGTAAATAATGGAAATAATTTCTCCATGTTCCTCTGTTTAAAATTTACTTGTCGATTATAACGTAAGTGATTAAAGTGAGAAAGCTGCACATGAAATAATTATTTGAGTAACATAAGAATGGTGTACAATATCCTTGTGGTATTGGCTGGGCTTTTATATATTTTATTTTCATAAGTTGTCAGAAAGTTGGAAATTTAAATTCAAATGGAGTAATAGTAAATAACATTGTGAGCTGTCTAGCACAATATTATTATAATGATACCACTGCAGTGTTGTCTGTTAATTTGTTGGTAAGTTGGAGATAAAATTGCCTGTAAATCTAAAAGTAATGTGAAAATTAAATGATTTCAGATTGCATGTGGAAAAGCAATATCAGTGACCTATGTAGTACATGCATTGTTAGTGATGTTGGCTTGACTTCCATCCACAATAATTCGGTGGTGATTTTGTATTATATTATATTTGTGATGGGTTACTGAGACTTCAGACTTCTATTTGAACTATCCCTTATTAGAGACATGCAGGGTCATCTCAAATTTTTGCAGTAGCCAGCTTTGCTGTTAGATTAGGTGGTTATAATTCTGCCATGTTTTTCTAAAGAATCTGAAGAATATCCCAGTAGGGGAGCCAGCCAAGAACTGACAAGATCTATTTCTCACAACCTTGATTCTAATGTAAACATAAGTACCTAAACGTGAGTAACATGGTGGCAAATACAAGGTGTTCAGTGTTACAGTGATTTGAGATATTATTAATAAGTTATTCTTTTCAACTTTTGCAGCATTAGCATCAGACCGAACGAACCAGATGACCAAGACACACAATGATCTTGATGCCATTTTGCAACTCTTGCAAGAGGTGTGTTGCATTTTTCTGTATTAGTTATAGTTTAAGGGTCTGTGGGAGGTGCACTGGCTAAATGTTTAGTGCATGGAAAATCAATTGTGAAATCTTGAAGAGTTCAGAACAAAGATCTACAAATGTTAATGGTAAAAATGTAAATTTATACTTAACATGAAGAGAAAATCTGTTTTTGTTTTCAAGATGAAGTTCTGATAAGACTTAAGAAAAAAGGGGTCAAGGCTGCATACCAGCCAAGTGGCCCATCAGGCGGGTGCTTTCACATATCTCCGCTTACTGTGGATGGGATGTCAGTCCATGGCAGGGTTACCCCCAGCAGTAAGTTCCACCCACCGAATGGGTGGATGGAGGCACTGTGAAAGTACAGTAACCTGTCTTGTCCAAGAACACAATTGAACGTCCCAGGCCAGGTTTCAGACCCAGACCGCTCTCTCCGGAGGAGAGCATACTTTACCATGAGGCCACGGCACCTCCCCTTAATAAGACTTGGGATTAATTTTCATTTCATGTCTTTTTTTTCCACAGAAAGAGAAAGATCTTGAGCTTGCAGCACGAATTGGGCAGGTAGGTGTATGAATATATCACTGACATGCTTGTAGAAATTGTTGTTTAACTGTGATGCTTACATGTACATTGTTTAATTACAGTTTTTGCTTAAAGTGATTTGAAATTCTGTCAGATATCACTATTTTTACTTTCCATTTTGTCTTTTTTTGTAGTCCTTACTGGAGAGGAACAAGCAGCTTTTGGCAAAAACACAAGCATTTGAGAATTTTGTTGCTGAATGCGACGAAAAGGTCTGTGTTCTATAAATTTGCAATGACAGAATTCAACTAAACTTTTTCCATACAGATGCCTCTTCACAGTAATTTAGTAACATGCAACCATTTATTTGTACTCACAATTTATAAAATAATTACAATAAACATTAAATTAGTATAGAGTACTGCCTGCCCAAAATAACCATAAGGGCTAAAAAGAATGGGCAGACATTAAGTTACAGATTATTTATACAGTTATCGGTCGGTAACACACTTACACACACACTCACAAATATAAAGATACAAACAGAATGGAAACTTACAGCGGAACAGAATATATCCTTATGAGTTAATTAAAATAATTGTAACATTTAATATGAATCGATAAAGTGTATTTTTAATTTCTTCTTTAATTGAAAATCAAGTAATTTTTTGTTAGACTCATGAAGAGAATTCCAGATTTTAGGCCCCTGATATCTAATGTTGAAGATCCCGAAATTAGTTCTGGTTTTGGGCAATGAATAGGATTGTTTGGAAGCAAGTCTCATATTATAGGCATGAATTTCATTAACTGTAGTAAATGATGATTAAAAGCGGATGGCAATTCTTTATGATGGAATTTATGCATAAAGATTGCAATATTTAAGACATAAAAATCAGGGAGTTTGATTATGGTAAGATATTTAAAAATTGGACTAGAGTGAGCATCAAATTTAGAGAAGGTTATTATGCGCATGGCTTTTTGCTGTAGAATATGTAAAGGTTTCTGGGAGGTTGGATAAGAACTGCCCCGGGCGATAATACCATAGATGCACATCTTTACTCATAGAACTATACAGCACTTGTATGTGAAATAATTTAATATGTGCATTCCACCCTGTAATGTTATGCAGATACATAATATGCATTACTTTGTTAACTACATATAAAGCTCTTTTGATGAGCGTTACATGTTCGTAGTGTAAATATTTGTTAAATAACAAAAAATGATGTGTGAAATGTGCATTGATTTATAGGAGACACAACTCCAACATGAAGTTTCAATGAAGAATGAACTTCTTCAGAAATTTCTTAAAGATCAGGAGTTTGAGGAGCTCTATCAATTGTCTCATCGTTCAGACGAAGACAGTCGTAGGTGGGTGTTGTCTTAGAGAGTCAAAATAAGTATATTTCCTACAGTACATGTGCCTGGTTGATAGGATTTGTGCACAGTATAGGTGGTTATTACTTAGATCAAGTCCTAATTTTTAGGATCTAGCTGTGTGTTTTATTAACAATGTGGATTGTTGTTATAAACTAAAAAAATATGGTTCTTATTGTTGGGTATTTTTTTAACAGCAGTGACAGCTCATGTAGAGATGATTCCATCTCCTCACTTCAACAGAAGTGCCAAGCGCTAGAGCAACAAAACACACATCTCATCTTAGAGGTACAATCACACTGTTTCCTCAGATACATGTACATCTAATGTGTACTTCAGCTTTTGTACAGCCAAGATGAAAATTCAACCTTAAGAAGTTGTCTCCTATACAGGATGATCTTAGCTTAGCCATAGTCATTAAATTAATGTCAGAGCCACTTTTAATCAATTTCTTGGAATTCCACTAAATGAAAAGAGGAAGTCACATGCATTAAGGTCCATCATTAAGGGCCATACCCCGCAACACCTGTTATGGCTGAGTATGCTTGATTGTCCCTTGATTCTATGGGTGAAATCGTTCGTTGTTGATAGAATTCACCAACAAAGTAACAAGTTTGCTACAAGTGTGGAGAGATTTAAGACTGCTGTTGAATCAAAACTCAATGACAGCGCTGCTGCAGGGTTGTCAAAAGTTACTGGCTTCCAGTGAAAATCCTCAGATATATTTCTAAGTTATGGTGTCAGCCAGCCACTCTGCTGGGCTATTTCTCTGATTCTTAAGCAAAAAATAATGGCCTTACAACAGCTTTGGGCTACGTTAGCACAAGGAGATTTGTATTATGTACATTGTGTGAGGAAAAGGTGGTAAAATCAGCTGCTTACAGCAATAATAAATCTAGTTCAAAACTTCAGGACAACTTGTCATGTGACTTAATTTATAGGCTATCTGCATTGAATTGATTTTGTAGGCATTGCAGTTAAAGGAAGAAACAGCAACAGTGGAAATGAAGGAACAACAACTGGTGCTAGATTGTGTTAAACAACTAGGTGGGTGGATGGCAATGCAAACCCTCAAGTGTTAGCCAAAGGACAGATGATGTTAATGTTAAGGATAGTCAAGGATAGATAGCGCTAACAGAAAATACTTCTTACTGGATAATAAGTGTTAATGGAAACAATCTACAGTTTTCATTTGAGTGTCAAAAGGTAATTGCTTTTGCATCAACTACGCTACACCATTGGTTTAAAAAAATTTCACCACTTTTTTCATCTAATCAGAAGTAAAACCAAAACCAATCATAACTTGTTCGCACATGTTTTCCCATGCTTTGTGTAAGCCACTGTAGTGTAATTACTTCAAGTTTTGATTGGTTCACTGTATTGTCTGTGTCCTTTGTGATTGGCTTGAGTGATTACTGGTACTTTGGTTTTTGTTTTACAACACTCAATTGATAACCTCTCTATCCACTGGATAGTGATATATCTCCAGGGGTAGATAGCATTGCCCACCATTTCATCAATTGGACCCAGCTCAACAGTTCGCAAGAGTCTTGAAAAACATTCAACATGAAGGTGGAAGAGGGAGCGACAAAAATACTTGTACACCAAGACGAACAGACGTGGATTGTGAAGATGGATAATAATATTATGCATATGTACAAGTTGACGCCGTGAATCTGTCTTTTTGGCAGTCAGGCTATGAGAGATGTGTTTATAATGGGTGTTTTTGCTTTTTCTAAGCAGTTGAAGCTAAAGATCAGATATCCGGTTTGACTGATGAGATCTCCCGCAAAGCAGAGGACAACATCAGACAGCAGGTATGACTTAGAGATGAAAATATCAATTCTCTCGTTGATCACTATGCACTTCATTTCATATTAATTATGAGAATTTGGTGATACATCTTTACATCAAAAGAATTTTCACTACAAGGAGAAAAAGAAGAAAAGGAAACAAAAAAGGGAAAAAAATCAACTGGTCCTTGACAATTTACTGAGATGTTCAACAGGAAAGTCACATGTACATGTCGATGTTACCTACCTGTATGTAACAGAGTTGTCACAGGTCAGGAAATGGTCAGGAAAAATTATTTAATACAGCTGATTTAAGGTCATTCCCCAGTACTGCATTGTGCATCCTTACTGCCCATAATTTATGGCGTCATTAGTGTGCGTTCACTGCTCCTTAACGAGCATGGGCACCCCCCTTTTTTAATTTTATAATTAAAGTTCTCATATGATAAATATTCATTGGACAAAGTTTGGACAAAAATCTATGTGCAGTTTTATTTCAGGGGAATTACCTTAATACCATCGAAGGCTGGTAGAAACATTTGGAGTCACTATGATCTCAACGATATTTTTATGTAATGAAAATACGAATAGCAAAATTCTTGAAAACTTATCAGTCCTTGTAAAGAAAGAATGGAAAGGATGGATGTAAAATGAAGCTAGAAGTTGCTATTTTTTGTGCATCTGACATTCTCTATTTATTTGGTCAGGGAAGTTTTATTTTTATCAGGGAAAAGTCATGGAATTTTGAAAAGTTATGCCTGTGGCAACCATGTTTAATGATTTTCTGTCTTTTTAATTATTAGGAGGAAATCACTCATCTAATCTCAACTGTTGTGGATCTGCAAAAACGTCACAAGCAGGTATGTAATTTGTCATCAGTTTATTGACTGGGTGGGTATTACAGCCAAATATTTTCCTATCCAGCTTGACCTCACCCAGTTTTGACCTTGGTTTTGTTGGAAAGCGGTAAAAATGTCACGGTGAATGTTCTGAATTTTGTGGGCATCAGTGCTAAATGCTAGGGCGGTTCTAGGAGGGATTCAGGGGGTTCGGTCGAACCCCTTAAATGTAAAATGTATGACACATCATAACATGCTGACTTGGCCTCCAGGTTCCAAGGATGCCCCTGGACCCCCTACAGTAATGTATCTTGAACCCCTTCTCTAAAATCCTCCATCCACCCCAGAAATGAACTATTGACAGTTGCAGAGTGGGCAGCTTTTTTTTTCAACTGGCTCAAATCAATCCAGTGGTTCTACAATAATTGAGGCTGCTTGTTGTTTTCTTTGGGATTGCGTCAGTAGGACAGTATGGCTGTATGGGAAAGATTCCAAGGTGTAAATGCACATTCCAAACATTTTTACCTGAAACAAAGCAAAATTGTATGATTGTACAGTCACTACTTTAGATGAGCTCTGACTCTGAAAATGGCTTCTGCGACATGATTGTTTTAACTATTCCGCAGTATGATGAAAGTATTTTTCATTTCAGCTTTCAATGGACAATGAAGATCTGCAAAGTTTACTGAACTCTTCTCAAACTAATCAGAACCAACTTAAAACCAAGGTAACATTTCCTCATTTAGTTTGTGACTTTTTACTGCTGGGTCCTGTGGATGCTTTTGAACTCCTTGTGAATCTATTTGTATTGCAATACTCAATCCTGACTGTTTTATACCAGGTGGATGATTTACAAGATAAATACCATGAGTGTTTGGAGATGTTGATGGAAAATCAGGTACTAGTGAACAGAGTTCAGTCACTATTAATAGAAAACTCCTCTGAACTGGTAAACCAAGCTATTCTCTTCTGGTGGAACAAAACTGAATCACTAAATCCTTGTGGCAGTTGTAAATTTAGTTTAGGAATACGTCCATTGTGACGATGCGGTGTTATATAAGTTGTTATTTATATAAAAAATATCAATAAATTTGTAAATAATATTGAGGAGTGGGTATCAACTAACTGAGGATTTGCCGTGTCTTTTTCATCAGCAATAGTGTTCTGTCGAAGTTTGGTCCCCTGTTTTAACCCAAGTTCTTTCCTTTTCAGAGGGAAGTCAAAAAGTTAAACACGAAGATAGAGTAAGTGTCCTAAAGGCTTCAAAATAGCTTGATAATTAACCAAAAAAGACCATTACTTCACGCGTATAGACTTTAAGCAAATTTACGTATTGGTAAAATCTTGGAAACTGAGAATATATGGTGCAAATTGAATCTCAACTCAACCGTATGTCTGTTAAGAACAACTTTAGAATCTACGTCATTGTAGGAAAAATGATCTCAAATGGCTTTTCCTTGTCTTAAAACATGTATGTGTACAAACTGGTTGGGGATCAGTGTGATTGTAAAGTCACTTACATTTCTTTGATGTTAATATTTCAGGAGTGGGACTGGACCTAGCAAGATGTCACCCTCTTCTCAGCTATCTTATTATGTAAGTAAAGAATCATGAAATGTTAGATTCGCTTTGAGCAACCTTTCATGGTAAACTTGTATTTAAATGCAACTTTTAATAATGTTGATATCCAGTGGAGGTAGACAGTGACCTATTGGTGAAAAACAAGTTTTCAATCGTTGACCGACACGAGAAGGGTGATATTGTTTATGGTCCCGTGAGAGGAAAACAATAATATTAAGCATGGCTTAGAAGAGGATTTCATGTTGTGTTTGATATCGATCTGAAGTTTTTTTTTCCCCTAGGATTCCCGTGATTCCATTGCTCTGGAAATTGAGGAAAGCGTTAAAAGAGATCTGACTTCCCAGCAAGAAAAACGGTTAGGTCTTACTTTACACTTACGCTTGAAACTTGTCCTTGATTAAATAACGATAACTGTAAAAAGTCTGAATAAGGCTACTGGTCCATCAAGCCGGAGCTTATCTCGGTTCCCTTTGGCATGAAGCGACTAGGAGTATTTCTACTCCCCACTGGATGGGATGCTGGTCAATCTTACATGTAGGTTTAACACATAGCATCAAATTCGCCGGTACGCATTTATACACCTGGGTGGAAAGAGACACTGTGAGAGTAAAGTGTCTTGCCCAAGAACACAACACAGTGTTCGCAGCCGGGGCTCGAAACCGGACCGCTTGATGCAGAGTCTTGTTCGCCAACTATTAGGCCACCTCACCTTTACATAAGGTTATATGCGTCCTCACTTGACGAGAGATGACAGAAGGTGTAAATCAAGAGAGATTGTCGATCTTTTTTGTGAATTTGATCCATTTCTTGTTTGCAGAGAACACACAGCTCGTGTCATGGAAACTGTCCGTGCCATCAACGCTGGCAAAACTTCGAGAAGACCTCGAAAAATAGGGGCACATAATCACCAGAGCACAAGTTCTGCTAAGGATGGACCAGGCTTCAAATTCACACTATCCGACACCGCAGCTGAAACCCGAGGGGGAGGTGAAGGAACGAGTGAATCACAGGACGGGAACCCTGGGGCAGGTGTGTATCCAACTGTGATCAACTAGTGCTTTGTTTAGCCCAATATAGTGAAAAAAACAACAACAAACAAACAGATATACGGTTTACATCAGAACCCTTTTTCGAAAGACGTCGACTTGAATCTTTTGTACGAGTAAAATCTAGAGTGCACTGATTTCGAAATTTTGCGCAGTGTTAGCATGGGTAATCAAAATGGTGACGAGCGAAGTTAGGAAATAATTACGCGTGCGTTTTGTCAAAATTCTAATAATTTTCCGAGACTTTAGACGAGGGAGATTATTAGAATTTTGATCAAAGTTAAGTGAAGTTATTTCTTAATATTACGAGTATACCACCTGATTGCCTTTTAACATCATTGGCCACGAATACTTTGTTTACTGAGTCGAGAAATTTCGCGCCAAACGTTGCTATGGCAATTTTATAATTTCACATGTGAAATTGTAAAATAACGCTGAAATTTCGCGCCATAATCAAGGGGTAATTTGTCACTCGTGATATTACAGAATCAAATTACCTTTATGGGGTTAAGAGATGAAAGGTTTTAGACTAATGTTGCGAGTTTCTTTTATTGTTCAACAGATCGGCGAATGTCTTACACACGGCGCTCGTTCAGAGCTCCAGAGAAGCTGCAAATCGTTAAACCAATCAAAGGGTCAGTCACACTGCACCAGTGGAAGAAACTAGCCAATCCAACGCTGAACCTTGCAGAGCAACGCCCAGGGGTACACGTGAAGGGGAACGGCCAGGAGTTACCAGATAAGGAGCCAAGGGAACACACAGATACGATCGACATGGACCCAGACGAGTACGTGGAAGATGAGCCATTGCAAATGAACCTTTCTCGTACCTCGGAAGGGACTTCAGGGGCTGCCAGCCAAACAGGGACAGAAGATGATGAGGATGAAGACGAACCTATTCAGATGCGAATTGGTCGCAGTCCAGAAAAAGTAGCCTCACCCACTGGGGCTAAGAAAACGGGGTCTGTGAAGAGAAGCCCCGCTGTGTCCCCTCCACGAAGTCTGGGCCTGATCTCGCTTGTAAGCGGGCAAGGCTTTCAGAGAGGCTTCAAAGAACGTAGTGTTGACAGCGGTGGTATCTTAACGCACCTTCTAAACAGCCCCTCTACTTCATCACCTGGGACGTCTTCAGTGGGCCAGGTACTCGCTGACGTGTTGAATAAGGCCAGCAAGGAAGCATCAGAGAAGGAGCCTACTAGGGCCGAGTCCCTTCGCAACCTGGCAAATTACTTTAGTGAGAAAGAACGTGGTAGTAGCACCGCGCCTCCTAAAGTCAAAACCCCTACCTCTCCCCCAGTGGTACCGCTTACCAGCACCGTACCCCCAGCCGGGGGTGGTTTGCTGCTTAGTAAGATACTCGGCACGAGCGGTTTATCAGCAGGGTTGACGATTCCTTCGCCGACAACAACGACAGCTAAGACAAACACTCCTCCCACCACCACTAACAGTACGTCCACAGCACCCAGTATTTTTACACGAAGTACTTTGGTCAGGAACTCCAGTGGCAGCAACTTGCTTAGCTTGGCCCAAGAAGCAACAGCAGAGGATGCTTCAAGTAAGCGTCACAGTCTGGACTCATCTCTGCTTAAGAACACAAACAAGCAATTGGAGTCTGAATCTTCTCAGGGACTGGATTTTTCTCAGTTGAAATTTCCAACACTTCGCCGGCGTGCGAGTAGCGGTGATCTTCAAGAAATGGGAAGTTCAAGCAGCTTAGATCGGCTTAGCGGCGATGGGTTAGGAGCTCGATTATACAGGAGCTCTAGTATCGGAAATATGAAGGACCTTGGCAACGAGAACCTTTCAGGGCCATCGGGGGACGTCTCTGAAGGGGGATTTTTTGGTCGTCTTCGTCGCTCTCCAAGCATAGGGAGCCTCACAAACCTTGTTCAACGATCCAATTTTTCTGCAGTTCTTCCAAATTCACTTGAAGGATCTAGACAACGTTCAACGAGCTTAGAGACATTTCCAGTGTTCAAGGCGGGCCAATCTCCTCCTTCTCCATCCAAGTTCGAAGATGGTGGACATTTCTTTGGAAAGAATGCTCCCTCATCCAGTGTGGATGCGTTACGCGGGGCTTCCGGTGGGGTCGTCACTGCGGGGTCTCGGCTGAGTAGTTTGGCTGGGGTCCGCGGTTTTTGGTCCCAGGGATTGAGTAAAAGCTTGGAGAGTCCTGCGCCGCCAGTTGTCCTACAGCCACAACAACCCAAGAGTGAAGAGCGGCTTGAAAAAATCAACAAGGCCTTTGCTTTTGAGGATTTTGGAGGGCTAGGACTGATGTCGTTTTTTGGAGGCAAATCTCGTGGTTCTAGATCAGGCAGTCAGTGAGAGGAAGAGATAGGATTACAGACGAGCAATCGCTAAATTCGGCCTTGGAAGGGAGAAGATGTCCCCACCCTTCACTCGGTCAAGTTCGTATTGTTTGGTAGCGAATTCCCCCCCCCCCCCCCCCGCCCAAAAAAAACCACAGAATTCAAAATGTGCTCAATTTGAAAATGCCTACACAGCCCAGCAGGCAAGGAAAGGAATACGAAAGAATGAATTTAACAGTAATAGTAACTATAAATTAATAAGAATAACAGTCTGGTTTCAATTTGTAAACAATGAAAATTCGAGTAAAATTATTTCACATTGAGGACAATTGACGTGACACGTTAGTCACGCTCGATTCTTGCAATGAAGTTTGATTAACTGGAAGCACTCCAGAAAATTGAATCGAGAGTGCGGTGACGCCCATTATAAAGGTTTTCTCTTTTGGTGCTTTTTCAGTGGAAACTGAATGCTAAAAAATAGACAAGAAAAGGGGTCATTTATTGAGCGTTTTCTGGTGTTTATAGTGTTAAATATTTTCTAAAGGTTACATAATGTATTCTTTTTACGATTAACCGTATTTAAATTGAATTAAATTCCAGGGGGAATGAGGTAAACTTTATTGACCAATTCCTTTTGTTATTCAGTAGAAGGTGCTAAAATATAGTAAAGGGGTAGCTTTATTTCTTGGTAGCTCAACCAAATCAGTTACCCCAAGACATTTTTTGTTTCAATAAATAAGGCGAAAGAATTGTATATAGGTAAGCGATGGATTTATTTACTTTTGTTCCTACCATATGAGTAGCAATAAAATATAATAATGGTTAAATTGTCTTGTCTGACAAAGCGCCTGTTTATGGAGAAGGTATGTCTGGTCGGAGGGGGGTTGGGGGGCACACTCTACAGGAGCTGGGCGAGAGAACTTTTCGCACATTTCTTTATAATTAAGCGCAAACAGTTCACAAACTTAATTTGGCGGGGGTGGGAGGTGGGAGGGGGGGGGGGGCAGGGTGACCTTGGGTGGAGGCCACTCGATTTCCAGGCTAAGGAGGAGGGATGTTTCAGCTAATTTTTGCATTAATTAGAACAGCTCTGTAGACGACATGATATTGGACCAGTCCCCCAACTCCAGTTTAATCGTCTGTGAGTGGAATGGGTCGAGGTACGAGGAATGGATAAATGTATGAATCATCGAAGTTGAACTACAATATATTGCATAAAGACATAGTCTATAAACCTTCCAGTCTCAATTCCCACTTAAAGAGATCAGAGAAATTGTAAATTCTTACCGTAACATATTACACTCGAGCAAACAGTGGTAACGGGAGAAAACCTGTCACGAAAGGCTGTGACGAAGTTAAAGTGAGTGTGGATAGTTAATAAAATGAAAAATCTGGATTACAGTAGCTCGGCCTTAGTGTTTATTATCAAATTAAATGCTTTTCTTTCATGAAGAATACAAAAGCAAAAAGCGACACAACGTAGGATGATCAGCTTTTTTGAAGGTGTACTATATTTCGGCTGGCCAAACCAGCCTTCTTCAGGTACAATGAAATTGTTACATTGGGACGTGTTTTTATGTAGCCGATATTTTCGTGATACCGGAAATACGTAAAAGTAATTGACAGTGTAAATTAAAGATAAGCATACGGTAAAATCAAACAACATGATAAAAGAACATAATAAAAGAAAACAAATGGAAACAATATGTTCCTTCGCGGATGTTCAGACCATCAGGATCAATTGTTCTGCCTTTTTGAATTAAAAAAGCTTCCCTGGCCTTACGGATAGAGTCTCGGTTCGAAAAGATTGTTTCCATTTGTTTTCTTTTATTAGGCCATGCAGGAAAGCCAGACACAATTTGTATGGAATTCCAGGCGTCCAGTTTCCGAAATCAAACTTCAAACTCAAGTTAGGAAAAAATACAACAACAACCGGAAAGCAAAACTGCGCGGAGAGCAGCTAGCCCTGGCTAAATTCAAGCTATAAAAAGTCTGAAGAAGACTATGCATGTTATCTGGCCTTCCTTTTCCAAAGATCATTGACTGCGGAGGAATTGATTGAATAAAATCTTTATGACGATCTCTATTTGTCGAAAATGCAGAAAACCTTAAGTTGATCTTTTAAACGTTTGTCTGGAAATTTCGTTGCAAAATATATTTATAAATGGGGTGTGTGTAGGACACGCATTGACATTTAATTCAATCATATTTATATTAATGTTCATAGTTAACGAGATGTACCTGCCATTGCGAGTTAAACTATCCTCAATATAGAACGTCTTTAGGTATAATTTCTCACCAACAACTACACATGTGTAATTTAACTCGGCTGGAAAGTTTAAGTATCGACCAGTGTAAATTACTTAGTTATCTTGCGTCGAAAACATATTGAGGCTGTGAACGAAGGTGAAATACAATACAAAAACATAGAATAAGAATTAATGATGTGAACTGCAGAGACACAAATGAAATGAAGATGTAACCATTGCAGTTGTAACTGCCTACTTTAATTTATTGTGAGTTAAGCCCCGGAGCAAATTGGGTTCGAAAAGAGATTTTCGGAGCTTCAACTAGATTCATTGAAACTAGTGGCTTCTGCAGTTAGCGGTGAAGTGTTCTACCAACTGAGCTGTGAGGACCCATACAAGCATCACGAGCGGTCCAATTTATTGAAACTGCGATCGATGGTCCGATACCTTCATTTCGTTCGAAATCTAAAACCTTTTAATGACCCCCACTTTCGACTTTTTCTTATTTTTTTTTCTTCAATAAAGCTGCAGAAAAATTGGGAACTAAAAGCAATGCTAAAACTCATCCTGCGTACAGCTTTTGTTGTGAAAAAATCAAAACTGGTCTGGCTCCTGCCGCGCGCTTTAATCAAACAAATCTGCTTTGCGTTGATAGCCAGTGAAAAAGTCGCAGGTTGAAAAGCAATATTGTCTCCAAGAAATGCATTATGCAGATTTCTCTAATTGTCGTTGCCATAGACACAAGAAAACCAAAAAGCTTATGCCTTTCCAGTCTGCATTGTTTTGTAGTCTCAATTTAAACTGATTAATCTAGGCAACGATTGAAACCGTAGCAATGCTTCCAATGTGAGCACAACGCGAAGTGAATATTTTTCGCACTGAGTGACCAAAGGAAAGGAGTACTGTTTTTGACACGAAATTCAAATTCTTTCTATTACTGCCGGTAAATTCGAGTTATTTCATTTCCAGGAAGGCAGGCTTGTAAAGATTTTAAGGAAAACGACCATTTTTTTAAGTTTAAAAGACATGTTTCGAGAGAACTTCTGTCATCTTCAGTTGAATGAATGATTACAAAGCAAGTTGAACAATAAGTAGGCAGGCTTATTGTTAAAACAGTAAATTGCTTTAATTTCTACGGCTCCAGATCTATCCTTGGTGGCTTCTCATAAAAATGAAACTTTTCTTCGAAATTTACAAATTTTCAGGCAGCAAGTCGAGTATCGCCCCCACCCTACTCCTGAAAGGGAATTTTTTGACAATTCCCAGAATGCCATATGATCGCACGTTCTTCACGCGGCTTTCTCTTTTCGGCAGTTTTCATCATGGGCCACTCAAACGTTTGGTTTTCTCACCCAAGAACTTACGGACCAGGCTCAAGATCCTGGTAAGTTTGTATCCACCGTATATTTAAGTTATTGTTTGTTATTTTTTTCTGATGTTCTGGGGGACTACTGCTGTGTTTCGGCGTATTCGGTGGGTTTACAAGGCTCAACCGAGTCGAGTGAAAATTCAATATGGCGGACACGTGGTTCAAACCCGTAAATTTAAGCGATTCGTCTGTGTTTCACGTTCACGTTTTGTGCCCCGAGTAGAATTTACAGGAGAAGTGACTGTTTGAATACACCACTCTGAATGAAGAAATTTTGACAGTATTTGTTCGTTGGAAGCATGATTTCTTTTCGACTGAAAGTTTTGAATGTCTAATTTCAAGTTTTGTTGAAGCTCAGTGATGACTTTGTAGGTTCATTTGACTAGTCTCGTAAACTTTGTAGCTTAACATTTGTTTGCTAGTTCACTAGTAAACCATTCCTTGCAGCAAAAGCTTTTTCATGCAAAGCTCAAAATTAATGTATCAGTCAATTCGAAACTTCAACATCTCTCCCCAGAGCTTTTGACATTTTGGTCAATTTCCCATCCCCCAGGGTAAAAGCGGTGTTCAAATGCCTCGCCTTGGAGTTGTATATGCTATCAAGTGACCACCGGGATATGCATGGGAAAAATAAATAGTAGAAAAGAAACAAATACCCTTGACTGGCCACTTTCCTCTTCCACTGTGCCAAAGTGAGACTGTGCACAAGTGAGACTTTATATTTACCTTCAAACACTGTACAAACCTTTTGAAGGTACTACTTTTATCCACAATGTATATACAAAGAACATTGTTGTCTCTCAATGCCTTTTACAAATCTTCACCACAATATCAATGTAACTCGTTCAAATTTATCCCCGTTCAAATTTTCCACACCAATATCAATCACTGACATCAAATTCACATCCCCGGGGCACATCTAGACAGTTGCCTGGGGTTTGCCTTGGGGTTATGTTAATGTCTTTATTTGGTTGACACATGTGCATAAATAATTTAGTTCTATTGGTTTTGCTGAAAAGAATATATTTTTATTCAAAACATGCAACTAACAAATAGCTGTATTTTTCCTTTTTCATAGCCGTGTTTGCTTCAACCATCATGGCCTTATCAGAAAATATGGACTGAACATTTGTAGACGATGCTTTAGGCAGTATGCCAAAGACATTGGCTTTCAGAAGGTTTGTTCTACTTTCATCACTTTAAACAAAAAAAAATAAGTTATATAAAATTGACATGGAATAAGATTTATAGTCATACATATTTCGGAATGTTCTGCTCCATGCAGACCAGCTTTTTGAAATCTTCAGTTTAATCCCCATATTGGGAAACATTGTGTTTGCGAAATGTGTGCCATGATTTTTGCCTATGTTTGCTTTCTGGTACACTTGTGGCCATTTTCTTTTTTTTCATTTCACCTTGACATGCATTGACGTACATTGAAATTGGTTTCTTTCTTTTTTATTTGCAGTTCCATTAGTCAAGAGTGTACTGAGGTCAAAGCAACAATGCAGAATGAGAAGAAATGGGTGTTAAAATTCCAAAATAATGATGGAATAATTTTTGCAACAACTAACTGTAACATCTTTCTGAATGTTGTATTAAAGCATTGTTGATATTTATCACATTTCTGATCAGGTGTCTTTCTGTGTGAATGTGACGGAACATCATAATCAGATTCTAGAATAACCTGGTTGTCCATGAAGCCGGTGCTTACCGCTGGTTTTTGTTTTGTAATGACTTGGAGTAATTGTGTATTTCTACTCCCCCTGGATGAAATGCTAAGCTATTGCAGGGTTACCCACAATATTTCTGGTACCCATTACACACATGCAGAGCCTGAGAGGCCTTGCAAGTAGCCTTTTCCGGGTGTTCAGTGTAGTTAGGGCACAGCACGATTAAAAAAAGGCACAAAAAATAGGGACAAGTGCAATGCAGGAAGGCTCAGCAGTTTTTTGTTTTTTGCACTTCACCCCAACTAACTAAATGCATGGAAGAGGCTACATTGCAGGAGACTAGCATCTTGCAAAGTCAGGGTTCAGCACATTAAGGCCACTGTGCCTCTCACAAACCGCTTGCAGTGTACGTGTTAGACTTCAGAAGAAACAGTAACACTTACCTTGACCTTGAATCCTTGAACAATGGCTGATTATGTAACCTGCACTAGGACCAGTCATGGAAGGCTGCATTTCCAGGAAAGAGATCTTTGTGCTTATGCCAAATTACAAATCAACGCTAGGACACAGCAGAAACTTACAACTTAAAGTGCAGGAGCCATAATTTGTTTGTTTTTACTTTTTTGTTTTTTTACAAAAAAGTACCAACAAAGTGTTTGTTCTATTGGAATATTTCCAGTCACTACCAAAGTTAATGCCCACACTAATCTTCAGCCCTAATGAGTCATGAATTTGAACCTTTGTCCAACTCTTCCCTGAACGTCAAATAAATGGACATTTCATTTGCTGTATACTTCATCATTTTGAATGTATGAAATATAAAATAAAATGTGCAATCGGCCAGTTTCTGAGTTCTCATTCTGCCTCACATACACTGCAAAATCTATATAACTTGTAGTTAGCATGTGTGATTACATAAATATGAAGATTTTTATTATCTAAATTTCCAGTCTTTACAACCAAACAACATAATTTATTTTGCCTATTTTATACAATTTTAACATGATCCTCCTAGTTATACAAATAGCTTATGATATTTGCTATAACTTTGCTTCATACTGAAAGGTTGATTTCATTTCAAATTCTCAGGGTTGAACTTTGTTCCCTAACAAGTTCTGTCGCAAAAGATGACCGATTTTTTTGGTCACTGGGGTAAAAAAAACTTTGTTGTATGTCATGAACACACAGATCATTTTCAAGACCGCAAAATACATTGAAATTGTTAGGTAACGGAACAAATGAAGATTCAGCGAGTTGTTTACAGGTAACGGGTTGATTGGGGGGGGGGAACTCCCACGTTGAGGGAGTGGGAGGCTCCTACTCCTGTATATTTTGTAGGTTTTGCTTTTCACTAGACTTGCACAACGTTTATGCTTTTGCTTCTCTGCATTTTCAATAATTTTCCGATTTCCTTACCCGTACAATGTTGCCCTCAAAAATGCTGAAGTTATCGTCTATTTAACCTTTCGGAAAAATCCCGCCCCCCTCCCCCCACCACTACCTCCCTACTTGGGAGCGTAGTTCAGGAGCGAAGAGGCTTGGTTACAAGGCATGGTACACTGGACCGCCATCGCGTGGATTCTACCAGAAGACAGAGAATGTTCTACGTGTAATTTATTCTGTTCTTCATTTTTCTACGATCACATTGTTGCTTAGGGTCTTACATATGAATGGACAGGTTCGATCTCAAAGAGCAAAGGAAATGTTCGCTCCATGCCCGCCACACCGAATCTACAATGTTCGAGGCTGTAGAGTGGTGACATTGATCTTCTTCCTTGTGTTCTTAACAATATTTTTCCTGGTTAGTTTTGCGGACGTTTCCATTTCAAGACTGTTTTACTTATCGCCTTCACAAAGCTCTAGATCAGAGCTCCATGGAATCATGTTTGATGCCGGTAGCACGGGGAGTCGAATCCACGTTTATACGTTTGTGAAAACTGCAGGTAAGACGCCAGTGAAACCAAAACAGAAACCTCACTTGTGTAAAATGTTCTTAAGGGTTTCTTTTCGAAATACAACGTTGACGTTTTGTACTTGTACCTAAGGTGATACCTGAGCTTAACAAACAGAACAGCCGGCTATGGTACTTAACACATGCTTGAGAAAGCTGGTGCTACTAAAGGTCCTAAAGTAAGGCTTTGAAAGAGGTTTGTCAAGGTCTTGAAAAGTTAAATTGAAAATTTACCAGATCCTTGAAGAGTCATCGAAAATAAAAACACAGGTTTTCCCTCAGGACAGTCCTAGAATTTTAATAATTATTATCAGTAGTATAAATGTACTAGCGTTCTATCACGAATGCCGTTATAAATTAATTATAAATTTTGTTTTTTTTTCCTTTATTATCTGATGGGTGTATCTAGGAGGACAGTTGGGGCTTGTGACAGAGTTCTTTCATGAAGTAAAACCTGGCCTTTCAGCGTATGCTGATGATCCTAAACAAGTGAGAAGATAGCATGTGATCAACGTGATCAATGTTTAGTTCCAGAAAAAATCCATACCTCCCTCAAGGAAGGGGTTTTCGTAAGATCCCCCACCCCTCTAGAAATTCCAATTAAGCTTCTGCCATTTATTTCTTTAAATTTTTTGGTCTTACAGACTCTTCCCCCCACAGGAAATTCCAATCCCTTCTATGGGGTGGGGGGTAGAGAGTATGGATATTTTCTGGAACTGCACAACGTATAATTTCCCAACAAAGTAAATACATGTAGTCGGAAGAACAGTCAACAAGTTTCATTAAATAATTTAAAGATTTGTTTGCACTACATATAGTTGACATAAGTGTTATTGCTGGTTTTCAGTGTCACGCCATTCAAAATAGGTCAATATAATAATCAAAACCATTCAATAGATAAAGTTCAGAATCTGGGAAATGAAAGAAGGTAAATATGCAAAGACTCTTGCCAAGATTCTGGTCACAGCAATTTTTCTTATACAAGATACATGGAGAGATTTTTTACCCAAGTTTATAGAGATTTGTATGGAGACCCCATGCTGGTGCCCAATTGTATGGGCACCAACATGGCGGCCAGAAACCAACAGAAACATCTGTCACTGAGTTTTTCTACAAAAGCGTGAATTTATCTTTCAAGGAACTCTAAAACATTAAAATAATACTTTTTCTAAGACATGAACTGTTCAGCTAGCCAAATTCCCCGAAATAAGTCACTTTTTTAACCATGATGACAGCTCTCTAGGCTGTCATGTAAATGCTGCATCATGCAATAGCTTAGAAATTCAAGTGTAGTGTATCACAAAACCAAGAACCCGTTCGCAGCGAACATTGGCATGAATATTAGTTTTCAGCTGCTCTTGTACATCATTAATAAAAGTAAAATCTCTGGAAGATCAATAGTTTTGTAGTTTGAATTTTAGTGACGTCATGTGAAAACCGGCTATTGTACAAAGGGTGAATATCCCAAAGGTAATGGTTTTGTTCATTGTAATTATCTGTTTGCTTGAAAATGACTACTGAAATTGTAAGGATGATTTAGAACACTCAAGATATTAATTAAATAGTAATTTTGTGTGGTTCCAAAAAAATATCTATACCCACCCAGTGGATGTCTGCCATCACTGGGGAAGAGACAGTGCATTCTCAAATGCCAAAATTGTAAAAGGACGGTATGAAACTAAATTGGAATCTCCAGAGGTGGTAGGGTGGGGGCTTTAAACCATAACCCTTCTCACTGAGTCTCCATTCCGTCCTCACTAGTCAAACTATCATCTACTTCAGGTTCATAGCAAAATTTTATTCAATGCTTTTTGTTTTTCAGGGATCACATTCTATACAGGAGTTACTTCAAAAGTCAGATGCAATCATACCAAAAGAACAGCAGAGAAGTACTCCTGTCGCACTCAAGGCTACAGCAGGTTTAAGACTGCTTCCGTCAAACTCTTCTAAACAATTACTGGAGGAGGTATTACTCTTTGGACCATACTCATATCATTCTCAAAATCATGAAATTTAATTTTTGCAAAATACAGGTGTATGGCTATTGATTTTTTGCAAAATTGAATACTTGCAAAATTTAGTGAGAATAAAGTATTCACATGGTACATTGTACGTCTGCAAAAGTGTATTGAAAAGAATTGACCGTAATAAAGGCAGGCTGGTGTAATATTCACAGTAGAGAGGTGGTCGTTATAGAGTGATGGCCATCGTAGAGAGGTGGCTGTTGTAGAGAGGTGGCCATTAGTGGAGATTCAACTGTAATTAATCACGGTTCATTATTTAATAATTTGTTTCTACTGAGTGACAAAAGTACCACAGAAGTTTGTTAATGTTGTACACTGCTTTTCAGGTGCGTAGGTTGTTCCAGGATTCTCCTTATCTCTTCCCTGATCACAGTCATGTTAGCATCATGGATGGGCCAGATGAAGGATTGTTTGCCTGGATTACTGTTAATTTTCTATTAGGTTAGACATGCATTTCTCAAACTCATTTAATTAAACATTCAGCACAATCATAACTGTGACAGTCTTTGGATATCTGATCTTAACTTGCATCCATTTAACAATAAATTGAACTATGAGTCTGAGTTTTCAATGAACGAATAGTCAACAAGGCATAACAAAATTGACTATCACTCATAAAAAAAGACAACGAGCAGTCTAATTTATTGCAGTTTTCATGTTGCCTCTATTTTTTTCTTGCAATGAATGACTGACAGATATTTGTAATCTGCAGTGTTCTATTTATTGTTTATCATTAGGAAGTCTGACAAGCGACAGCTCAAACCTGTTTGGTACCTTGGATCTTGGTGGAGGATCAACACAGATTACTCTTAACCCAATTGATCAGGTTAATATATGTATAGTACTTGAAGAGCCCATGTATTTTAATTTGTTGTTAAATGTGCACAGTCTCACAGAGTGCTTAATCCAAAGTATTATGTTGACACGAGTTACGCTTACATGTAATAGACACTAATTATAGAATGGAAAGATACTGCGAATGTTCAATAGTAATCACATTTGAGGCCCTCAGCATTTAAGAGATTGTGAGATTTTATGGAGGTTTTAAAGTGTGGTTGCCTAATGGTAAGTGCGCTGGATTCCAGAGTGAGTGGTCCAGGTTCATGCTGTGGCTGCAGTCATTGTCTTTTGTTGTTAGGGAAGACACTTTACTCTCCCAGTGCCTATCTTCACCCAGCTAGGCATGTAAATGGGTACTGGCGCATTGTTGGTACGACCTAAGTTGTCTTAAGATGTTTAGGAAAATTAAGCTCTAAATCATGTTCAGTTTAATTAATAATACCTTTAATATTTGTATACTCTTTCCACAAAGAGAACTCTGATAGAAGCACCTGATGATTTCTCAAGAAATCTGAACATTGCCAACAACCATTTTACACTTTACACTCACAGGTACGAAGAGAGTTCTTACTTTCTAAATAGGAAGATACCCTCTTGTTGTTAAAATTTGAGGTATTTAAGTCCTAGTTCAGGTGAATTATTTTGTTTTTGAGACTTAATGCAGCTTTGAAGGACTAGTGTTCTTTTCCAGTCCATTCCAATCCATACCTAATATTAAAAGATACCAATACAGGCAAAAGTTTTCAGGTACCCGTTATTGGAACGGGAAATGGCCAACCTCGCCTCTTCCTCTGCTCTTATTCTGACATCCCTCTTCTGAGCAACTGAAGATTGGCCTCTGGCTTGGTGAGAGTTAATGCCATTGTGATGCAAAAAGTAACCTGCGATTGAAGACACTTTTTACATATTCATTAATATGGTTCAGTTGTTTCTTTTAATTAGTTTTTTATTGTTATCAATGTTTCTAGTTATCTTGGTCTTGGACTCATGGCTGCAAGAACATCCATACTGAAACTAGGAGAAGCTGTGAAAGATGGTAAGGGATCTTGGTTTATTATTGTTTGTATTCAATTTGGGGTTCATTGCAGTATTCTAAATGGCATCAGTTCTAAACGAAAAATTGTTGTCTTGTTAATTCTCCTGCAGATGGTAAAGAAGTTAAACACAGTCCTTGTATACACAGCAATTTTAAAGATTCCTGGAAATTTGGCACTAAACACGGTATTAATATTGGGTCAGTATGCACTCAGTTTTGTAATAAATTAATATCTAAAAAGTCTAGTTCAAAGTACATGTAATCTTTTTAGAACAATAACAGGGTTTGCTAACACAGCTTGACTATTCTCAAATCGTTTTGAGCAAGTAAAAATTTTAACTTTTCATTCTGTTGACCGTGTACTGATTTGTTAAAGAGTGATTAAGAAGTTGATTCTTCTTCAAAATTAAAGGGTTAAATCATTTCCTTTCAGTGGTCTTGATACCTATGGTTTCAATGCTTGTATGGAACAGGTCAAAAAAGTTATTTCTCAAGCAGAAGTTCACAAACCAAGTAAGACATTTAAAAAAAGTAGACTGTTCTCAGAAGTGATTTGTGAGGTCTTCAGAAGTTTTGTTATGGCTTATTTGTTTGTCGCTTGCAAAACAGGCCAAGGTAGTTTTGCTTGCACTCTGCCTTCCTAAACCACCTCTGCTGTTCTGCAGGCTTATTGTTTGGGGTTAGGGAGAGGGAAGGGGAAGGTTTATGCATCACATGATGTTAAGGTCATGTTCTATTCGGATGAACTGTTTCTGGTAATTAATATTCTCAGCACTTTTTCTCTTCTTCAACAGCTGCTATTAACTCAATAGAGATGTATGCTTTTTCCTACTACTATGATAGAGCTATGGAAATGGGATTAATAGGTAGGGACAAGAAAAGTTTATCTTCTCTACAGATCACCTGTACTATATCATTTGCTGTATTCTAGTAGGTTATTTGTTATTGTCGAAGCCAGTCTTGTAGTGACCAAAAATGCAGACCACAGTATGCAATTTAGGGAAGGACAATCAGTTTGTACAAACTTTTATTATCACTACTTACAGTGATACTACACTCTGAGTTAAATTGTAATAAATTTGAATTGCAGATGAAAAGAAGGGTGGTACCATCATTGTGGGAGATTTTGTAGCTGGAGCTAAGGAAGGTATTTATGAAGTTACCAAGTGACTATAAATTAAAATCTTCTCTTGTATCTGCAGCCATGTCTGTTCCTTTCTTAAAGATGGCATGGTGTAACTGGAAAAGCAGTTAATTTGTAGTGTAGACTGTGTACAGTCTGTTTCTGCTTTTTCATCCTCTAAATCAAGGATGGAATACATAATTATACAGGGCAAGATGCTTTGGATGATAAGGGATTGGAACAAGGCAGAGTCATGTCACATGTCTCGCCCCAGCCTATTGTCATCCATACCACCTTACTGTGTTTGCGTTCGTGGGAAAATAAACTCGTCAAACCCTAAGAGAAAAAACAGCTGCTGGCAAAATTATTTGCGGTGTTGACTGTCACACAACTGTGCAAGGATTAGTATTGAACCTAGTTTGACAATCATGTCATCAAATTGAGTATACACATGCATAGCCCGGGGGGTACTCCCAGAAAAATTAGGTGGGGGTGTGCAGCCCGCTTCCCAAACCCCTTACCCTACGACCAAAATCTGCGATTTTCCCTACGCTCTTTACGACCTGAAAAAGTTCGAGACACATTTGCACGTAACTGTTTTACAATGCATATTGAGTCCTTTGTGTTTCTCTGTAGCATGTTCCAAGGGATCTAAATCTTCTCCATACCTCTGTTTGGATGCCACATACATTGTAGCTTTACTAAAAGAAGGATTTGGCTTCAAGGAGAACAGGAGATTAACAGTGAGTATCGGACAAACGTGCGTTATTTTGTACTCTCTATTTGCCTCTATTCACCATAAACACAACCCTGGCAAACTGTTGCCTAGTTCCAAGGCCTCGATATTTTGCCACGGTCGATCTCTTTAGGGTCAATTTGTCACCGAAATGAGTTGACCGTGAATTACCAGCACTAATAAAAAAAAAGGAAGTATACAGACAGATCTGACGACAAAATTCTAAACCTCACCTCCCGCAAGATACATTCCACCCCTACCTTCGTTAAGGCCTGTGTTTCATGCTTGTGTTTTTGTTCCTTTCTTGTAGCTTCGAAAGAAAATAGACGGTGTTGAACTTAGTTGGGCGTTAGGAGCAACTCTTGATCTGTTTGACAAAATGACATAACATCGAAAGAGACTTCCAATCCGTGATTTGACAACATGAAGCACTGTGGCTACCATCGCACTCAGTTTGTTCGTCCGGTTGGTCGTCCGATCGCCATTTTGAATAATTTATTGACTGTGCGCGATCTGGGGGAAGGATGAAGCAACTCATGGGAATTAGGATCAAGTGGCTGAGAAAATTTATTATGTATTTATAAATTTTTTTGTAACTGAAAGGGAATTTTAAGGGATATTTTGAATTTTGTATGATAGGAAGTGACTGTGATGTAATAGCATTTACTTAATATTTAAATTTTGGACCTTGAGAGTGGGCGCTTATTCGAGGCTTTGCGCTCATTGAATTCTCACCATTTTACGCGAGTAGTAAGTTTATTTTGCAACAAAACAATCAATGATAACAACAACACGTGAAGATGAACCAAAGCAGAATTTTAACTGTGCGTTCAAAGTTTCTTTAAAATACTAAGAAAGCTCGGTCTTCGGGGAAGTCTGCGCCCACATGGACATTACAGTTGGATTGCGGGGATCCCAGTGGAGAGAGGGATTGAGACCAGCGTGGGAAATACTCACACCGAAAACTAGCCACGCGCACAGTAAAAATTGCTGAACGCTCCACAACGCCATTTTCCTTCGGCGAAGAGAATTTATTTTAGCGAGTTACGCGCATCAATTTCATTAGTAGTGGATTAGCTCAAAAGCCCTTTATTGAAATGTCAAACAATGGTTTTATAATTCGCTAGCTTTTAATGATTAGCGCTATCTGCTTTAATTTAATACGACTTGTTAGTCTCGAGGGAAATAACTTAAACTTTATTTACCGAAAAGCAGTTTACAACAGCGTATTTGGACTTGGTTACTTTCAGTGCTAAAAGCCCCTTATTAAGCTTATTTGTATTCTAAACAAAATGCAGGGTAAATATTTCGCCACAAACACTGTAAAACCGAAAAATTATCTGGCGTCTTGTAGGGGTCTTGTACAGAAACAGAGTGCTAATTAACTAATGGCTTTCCATAGTTTTGTCCATTTGCGGGTATTCTATGACCCAATGGACGAAAAAATACATGAAGCTTTGATTTCATTATTTTCAAAATGTCAGAGCCATGTTATAATCCAGCACGGCGCTTGCTTGCCCGTTGGGTTAGTTCAACTTGTCTTTGTCCCATTCTACGACCAGATTCAACCTCATTATACACTAAACACCTAATACACTCAATGGTTTTGCAAAGAAAAGGGAAGATTTGATATGGAATCAGTACCCAGATGTTGCTTCACTGATAAATCGAACTTTTATCAAGTACTATACAAGACGGTGGACGTTATGAAGTAGGAGAATACTTAAGAGATGTTTTGACGCAAAACAATTAGGAGTCTAAGTCGTTTATTTGCAATCTTTTGTGAGCCTAAACAAATTTGACTGCCTAAAGAGCTGGGAGACCGGGGACAAGAGTTAAATGTTTCCGCTGGGTAGGGCTTTTGAAAGGGTGGATGTCTGTGTCGGTGGACTTCAAGATTTTAATTTTAATAAGTTGGAACCTACATAATCCTCCGTAAGAAAAAAAAAAAGGTAGTGACTGGTACATTTACCCATAATTCTTGGCACACGAGAACTTTAACAACACTCATATATACGTACAGAGAAATTCGAAAATCCTCAAACCTAGCATACACAATGCCTTTAGCACAGGAACAAATATTGCAAAGAGATGGCTTTCCTTGTACTTGACAGTCTATGTAAGGCTCGCATGGTACTGTGGTAAAACATATGGTCGCCATCTTTTTTCCTCCGGAGTATTGAATAATGAGCTCTCAAAGCGAAAAACCTGTACAAATGGTTTGTTTGTTCATCTACGCTTTCGTCCGTTTTTCCATGCCAGTAATTGTTTTTTCTTGGCATTTACACTTTGTATATTATTTTCGCGGTGCGTGCAAATTGGAGAAATCATTCTTGTAGTGCCGTTGCCAAAAAGCATGAAAAGAGAAGACTAAAACTCTTAGGTTTTCAATACATATGTGATTTGTTCACAGTACATGACCTGTGCGTCACCGGTGCTATACACTAAGGGAACAGTTCTTATTTTCAGTCCATACGTTCTCGTCAATTACTGGGATAACATGACTGGTCGCAGGTCATATATGATTCCACTAATAAACACCATAAATGGTTCAGTGTCACAAGACGGCAGACAAAATTCAAGATGGCTTGATCTTCATTTCTACTCTGGACAGAGAGTAATTACCTCCTTTCCACGAAAACCATTGAATTCCCACAATTCCTGGAGCGGTGTGCGTGCCATTCTTGTATTTACCAGTGAGGCAGACTTCTTGGCAGTTATTAAACCACCAGCCTCCGAATGCTAATTTAGCACATGATTGCGAAGACTTGTCATTGTCGCTATTCTTGGTCGAGAATTTCATGTTATTATGGTACGAAAAAGAGTCTCCAGCGTCACCTATAACATAACAAGAAAATTACTCATCAGTATCGAGAGAGGATTCGCCAACTCGTGCTCAAGCCTTCTGTGCTCAAATTCAAGATGGCGACCAGTCCTGAAATTAATAGAACGTGTTGGGAGGGGGGTACTCCGGATGGAATTTACGAAGGGGTGGTGGGAGGGAAGCCATTGCAGGGGTAGGAGAGGGGTGGGGAACTTGACGGTTCCCTTCGACATCCAGCTACTGTGAGCGCAGATGATGGTGATAACTTAACGTAAAAGAGTTTTCAAATCCTTTCAGTGTTATGGAGACAGAAGCAAATCTTTGTTTTGTACTTGCTTCATGATTCTACAATGCTATCCATCCTCACCCCTCCCTCCCTGGTGCTGTTTCTCACCTGTGTAGCTTCCAACCGTTATCCTGAATTTTGTCTTCGATGTTCCCAATGTACTGCCATTATACTCTGCGTACCTCTTCTCGCCATCCGGGGACTCAAGATCGAATCTTATGGTAAAGGTCGCACCACCGGTGAGCCTGCGCATATTGGCCAAACCTACCCAGAATTCGCCTGTCAGATCCCCTAGTCCGTCCACATATGCATTCCAACCCCGATCAAAGCTCAAGGTACTATCATATCGGCGAAGAAGCACTGTCCAGCCTCCTCCATTCCCATGGTCGCAGTAAACTCCAAATCCGCCTTTGCCGTCAGCCAGCGGATCAACGCGGTAAATACCGCTCAATTTGTAGCCAGCTTCAAAGAGCTCTTTACAGCTGCGAAACACTTAAGAAAAGAAGTGAACAGTGAGAACATACACTGCTAGTATGGTATAGTTACATGCATGCATGCTATTGTAATGTAAGGCTTAGTTTACACTATTGATGTAACTACATTATGTCGGTGATGTGAACCTCGACATAAAGACATAGGAAAAAATTAAAGTAGTTTTTCTTCCTTATGTCGTTATGTTCATGCTGTTATGTTGCTATGAAGAAACTGTAAGGCATAGTTCACACTTGCAACATATGGATGGATGCTAGTGTGAACTTTGCCTTACAGTCACATATCTAGTTCGTTTGAGGTTTTTACTCAGGTTTAACCCAAACAAATCCTTATAGCAAAACTGATTGTTAAGCCTTTAGCCGTATTTCAGGAAACTGGATGTATACTGGCCCCGAGACAAATTATTGGTGAAAACTTTGGCCATTTTTGCGACTTGTTACAACTAGATTCCAGGCCCTGTTTTGGTGGGCAAAACGCAGTGTGCTGGAGAAATCTGAAGCGAGCGAGAAAACTTCGAGTAAGACTCGGTAGAGGACCGCGCTTGAGGTTCACGCCTCCCGCAAATTTGCGAGTGGCGCATCGATATCTGGAGAGAAAAAGGAGCAACTGTTTGCAGTCTATACCCAGAACAGCCACTTACCAGGAGCTTGAGTTCCAAGAGGGCATGCCGGTTGCACCGGAGCGGAACTCACGTTTTGTACAATTGTACAATTCTGTGTTAACTTTGTGTTTTGTTCAGTTTGCGTCTGGTTGAGTGACTTCATTGAATAGATTCCTCGTATGAGGAGCTCCAGATCTGGTATCATGGATGTATAGTTGTAGATCAATGTTAAGAGGTGGGTCTGGTTCTTGAATAAAGAGAGGAACTCTTCTGGAATTGACGACTCTGAGAATAAAAAAAAGCAAAAAATTGTCAGAAAGTTGAATCGCGGGAAAGAGAAAGAAAAAAAGTTCGAGATAAAGCCTGCATACGAGCCGAGGGGCTCATCAGGCCGTAGCTTGTCCTGGTTTCTGTAGCACGAAGTGTCTAGGAATATTTGTAGTCTACCCTGGATGGGATGCTAGTTCATACCAGGGCTACTCTCAGCATTAAATTCGGCACCGATACCCATTTCTTCGCCTGGGTGGAGAGAGGCACTGTGAGAGTAAGGCCCAAAGTGTCTTGCCCGAGAACACAACGCAATGTCCCCGTCCAGAGCTCGAACCCGGACCGTTCGCTCCGGAGACGAGCGCATTAACTATGAGGCCACCGCGCCAGTAGTAAGTGACGACAAATTATATTCAAGGAAAAATGATTTGAGTTCGAGATAACCGAGCTCAGCTCAAGACAGCGAGGTTCTACCGTACATCATGAAGATAGGTTGATTGCAATCTTAATTCTCCTCGCTCAATACCGTACATTTCGTGTGATGTTAGTTCTGAGAATTTGGTGGAGATCAAGATAATATCCTCCAGTTGATGGTTTTCTTTGTTCCTATTACATAGTTCCTTGACACTGTCTTGGTGTTGTAAGGAGAATTAAAATGTTAATCACTCTCGACCGTGGACTGGCAAACAATAATGATGGTAGCTGTACTTGCTTCAGCTAAACTACATTACTTGCAGAAAATTTCGGCCGTTTAATTTTCGGACACTTTTTATCTCATTTTGGACAAATTTCGGACAACAATTTCGGACACTTTAAAGTGAGTTTACACTTCAAAACAAGAATTTGACTGAAGCAACATCAAACGATGATAGTATTACTGCATCCTCAAGGTTCTACGAATTCACCGACGAGAAAATATCACAAATTCTATCAAGCCGTTACATATCTCAAGCAGTGTCTTAACTATAGTTCGCTCTCTAAATCCCGGCATAGAGGAAATCAGGAGCTTTGGAGCTACTTCAAAGATGTATACTGTTACTGTAAATATTTCGGACCCTTTAATATTTCGGACGGTTTTATTTTAGGATCGTCCGAATTCTATTTTTGCACTGAGTAATGTATTGTTGAATTTAGTGATTATTAAATATTCTTACTTTCAGACTGGACAGCGGTCGATGATGTCAGCGCAAGCGCGTTTGTTGGACTGGCAGAGATCTCTGCTGATAAGATTTGAATTGGACTGGACTGTTGGACAAAGACTGAGGATGATATGGCACCAACTGAGCAGGTTTGCACTGGACTGGACTCATGCTCGAGGACTGAGGATGACATGGTACCAACTGAGAAGGTTTGCACTGGACTGGACTGTTGCACAAGGACTGAGGATGATATACCACTACTGAGGCTCGGCGTTGTTTGTGTCAGAGGTGCACTCAAAATGGATGGAGAAGGGGAAACGGTTTGAGCATCAGTACATTTGGGGTCTAAAGAAAACACAATTAACAACATTTGAAGAACTTAGTAGTGGATAAAAGTTTTTTTCAGTTGTCTTGCATGGGTGAAGATGTATAAGCTAGAGAAACTATTTTGATGAAAACTGATCAGCCTTGTCTAGTTATTCCAGTGTAGGTTTTGTTTGGAAATAGGTTACAGGAGGGGTTGCTATTAATAATAGCTCTTATTATATGGCTAGCTCCGTGAGCGGGCAAGATGAATCAAATCCTGCGCTGTGATTGGCTACCCGCTAGGGACTACCCGCCGTGTCCCGCAAGAAAAATTTCCCCTAAAGCCATAAAATAAATCCTTTATTGACCAAGCTTGTTCAGTCAAGATGGCTGGATATTGGCCTCGTTCCTTTTTTGCGAGTTTATAGACCTCGACTCCGTCTCGGTCCATGAACACGCAAAAAAAGAACTAGCCCTTGGCCAATATCCTGCCATCTTGACCTCACACTTGGTCAATAACCCATACATAATATATCACCCCTATCTTTTTCCCACGACGAGGTTGCGGTTTTGACAAAAAATAAGACATGCCTCCCTTAAATTTCCATAAGTTTCTAGGGTTTCTAATAATCAGTCATTTTTTTTATCTCTAAGACCACCAGCCCATAAGCAATCAATTTTGAGAGGTGATTCTGAACAGCTCGGATATTTTACCACTTACCCCCTCTAATTATACTCAGGAATATTATCATTCCTCTTATTCCGAGAAACAAAAATTAACCCAAACTAAAACTTGAAGATTGCTCTTACCCGAGCTTCCATTGCAGATATAAATCACCATCTTCATGTTAGATGTCCTACAGTGTCCCCCATTGTCACTGGACAGTGAATTTTGCATGCCGTTTGAGGTTGCTGAGGAATTCAAGATCATAAATACGACGTAAGTAATTTTGCATTGCTGAAATTTACTCAGAATTGTAGGTCTTTTGGATCCATCTATTTACTTAAATCGGTGTTAGAAATACTGACTAGCAAACCTGCTTTGAACCAATTCCTCTCGAAATCGATGACGTATGCTATTCTCTTTGGTGTCTGCCTGTGTCTTCTAGCTTCATGTTTTTTACAGGGCCTCCAATAAGCGATCACTTATTGACTAGTGACACTTAATATCCGAATTAGCAGTGTCCTTACTAAGCCGCGTACGGCCTTCTTGTAGTCCACGACGACATACAATATCTGCGAAAACGATCTCGAGGTCTCCTTAGGGCGAGGTATAGTAGTGGTTAGGTAATAGCAGTGGTTACAGATAGTATTCGAATTAACAATGTCCTGAGCACGAAGTTGACTTAAAAGCCTACGGCCTTTCTGTATTCTAGAACCAAATACAAAGTCTGTGAAAACGAGCTCGAGGTCTCCTTAGGGCGAGGTAGGGAATAGCAGTGGAACTTGGAAAGCCTTATTGCACAGAAAACAGATTTCACCAATTAAAAATGGTACAGGACTTACCTATGAAGTAATATTTTGTTCCTGGCACAAACTCTATACCTCCTAATAAAGCGCTGTAAGATCTAAACACCATTGGGTAATACTTTAACTGTAAGGGACTATTACAATTCAGTAGTTTCTTATTTGCCGTGAAGCTGGCGACACTTGTGTTCACTGTGCACATGTCATACTCGTGTTTGTCCACGATCCACATGTTCTCGTACATTTGTTCCTTGGGTATGCTGGCCTCTTGTTCATCTAACACGCTCGCTGGGTTTGGACAGACGATGTTAAGTTTGGAATGCCGAGAAACGTTGATCTCCACATTTTTTTTGAATCTGTTCAGGGATTTCAAACAGTAATTCAGTTAACCAGGAAGGTAATTAAAGAGAGGCATGCAAGTATACTCTTTTTTTCCTTATAAGAGTATATCAGTTATAAGAATATCCCGGGTGAAATTTGCGAAATTTTAAAAACATTTTAAGAATAAACCTGAGGCTGCGATTTTGAAAAGAATAAATTTTTTTATGTTGAAAATTTGCGATACAATACAATTATATGTGAAAAGTGAACTGATCAACATGACACGAGCCTGAGACAAAGGAAAAATCTGAGCGCCCGCCCGGTGTTCGGGAGGTGATGGGTTCGATTCCTGTCGGGGACTCAGATTTTTTCTTTGTCCCACGCTTGTGTCATGTTGATCAGTTCACTTTTCACATTTCATTACCGAGCTTAAATTCACCATCTTTATTCACTTAATACAATTATATGTTTTTAGTTAAACCGTATAAAATTTATATTCTTCCTTTCCCTAAACAGTTATTGACGTTATTCATCGAGCCAGAAGATCGGAACAGTGAGATTTGTAAATCCAGGGGTATATATTAGCAGTTCGTCTTGAGAATAGCCCTCAGTTGTGAACCGTTAGCTTGAAGTACTTTCAACCGTACATAAGGCCGGGTTTGATCCCGATAACCAATGAACAATACATTGATCGAAATATGCTATCGGTATGTACAACATCTTGTACTGTTGTAACAAGATTTCAGTTAGCTCAACAGGTATACCAACGCTCCGCGGATACATACGTACATAAATGTGTTCTTCAACATAAATGTTGTTCTTGTGAACAGCACAAGGTCATAGCAGTTTTCATGTTACCATCAGGTCTTAATTCGCCGTATTGATGTACGCGAGGAGAACCAAAACAACTTCAAAACAAAAACAACAGAACTCACAATGGATTTCTTGGATCCCAGTGAATGGACGGCTTATGGCTTGCTTCACCGAATGACGAAACACTGAAAATGAACCAAACTTTCACAAGATACACAAGTGTGAACATGTTCTCCACTCTTTAACTAACAAAGCGCAGTGCCGTGGTTTCTGACAATCAATATTCGCATCTTTGTCTGCTTGCAGTCGAACCGAGCCATCCCAAAGAGCTAAATCGCTTTATCAAAAGAAAAAGATAATTTTTCAGAATCACTCATTTTTTCTTTTGTGATTATAATTTCAATGTACGTCATTTAATTAAGTGAGGCATCTAAATTTTTCGCAGTTACGAAAAATCGGGGCACGAAAATCAGTTAGCTGTGCTCCGGTAAACGCTAAGTACGGTTATAGATTGGATATTGTTCTGTCATAATATCCTTCTCACGCTTAAAGAAATATTTACAGTAACCCAGCTCTAAAAAATTGAAAACTTATATTTTTATTTAGTAGATCAGCATCGCTCATGTTAAGTAATCCTATTAGAAAATCTCTAGGGACATACTACAAAGCAAAGCTACCTTAATTATGGTTCTAAAAGCGTCGACTAGCTGTCTTTTAGTAAGATGTAAGAAAACAGCTATGCCTTAACTTTCTCACGTTTGACAAATTACAGAAGCCTAGCACTTATGAAGTCTGTATTTTTTTCTTACTTAATGTACCGGTGTTGCCCTTGGTAACTAGTCGAGTAAGCTAATCCTATTGAAAACTCTCAAGGGACTGACAACAGTGTAAGGCCTTTTTAATGCGTCAACCTGGATTTATCCTAGATGACTTATAACACGCCTATGGCGTTTAGTTACGTCACGAAATAAAACGAAAAAGATCTTCTTAGCCGCGCGTCAACCGCGCGGCCTAGGCCGTATTTGTTTCTTAAAATCGGGGAAATGTCACCTTTTTGTCGCCTTTTTCCGGCAGAAATGGAAAATGTTGGCTAAACTTTCAACTAACGCTTGGGTTTTGAGTTTCCTGGGTTGTTACTATATGAAGAACTGATTATTTACGGGCAGTTTTTCCAAACATTTTTTCTCCAGCCAAGATCTCGCAAACGAATTGAACACGGTTTTTCTTTACATTCCTCTAGCGTCCCTATCTCCAAGATTTTCGCCGTTAATTCGATAAAGAAAAAAAGCGGGAATTTGTCCAAATCCCCTCCCCTCCCATATGTTGTCAAATTCTCATACCCTGGGCTTGGCAACGAGAGGTATGCCTAGGGAAAAGGTGAAGGAGGCGGCGGCGGCGGGGGAGGGGGTGGGGGGTTAGGGTTGGTGTTTCTATTTTGTCAATACATAATTTTCTGACCGAAAACGTTTTTCGTCGAAACTCTCTATCTATACAAACCATACCATCTTAAATTTTTAGGCCGGTCTAACCTTTTATTTTTAATTTGAGACTCTGTGAAGATTTCAAAAATTTAAGACCTTAAACAGTTATCAAAACAATAACACCAAAAAACCGCACCCATACAGTACATCTCAACACAACGAACCTCTAAGGCCCTGTCCTCATTACGCCGGAGAAATTTGAAAAAGGATCAACGTTTTCCGCCCACACTACGCCAGAGGAATATAAAAACGCAATAATCACTGGTCATTTTGGATTTGTGTTTGAAGAAAACTTGGTCAGGAAAGTCACGTGATTAGACTACATTGTTTTAGAAAAGCGTCGTTTTCAAAATGTTTTCTGTCCAAACGAAAACGAAAAACCGGCGTTTTCAGATGTCTCCAATTTGAAGAGCGTTTTCGAAGATCTCCGTTTCTCGTGTCGGATAAGCGTGGACAGTAGGCCTAACCGTAGAAATAAAGCTGCGTCTTTGAATTTCTCCGGCATATTGTGGACCGGGCTTAAGCTTCTACTTATTTTTATAAGCAAAAAATGCGCTTTAAATTTCACCGCGCGGTTTTAAGCATCCGTAATTATAAGCTTCTTATATTCCTCGATCTGCTTTGTGATGAAAATACGAGTTGTCGAAATAATAATTGGGGTATCGACTTTGCACAGTTTCCAGAAAAAACAAAACTCTTACTCGTATTTCTTTACATACAAATGAACTTAAATATCCCGCACGGACTAAAGTGAGATGACGACCCAATCAAATGATTGCATTAATCAGCCATGCGGTGCATGGTCACAAAACGTGTGCGAATTTAAATTGCTAATTATACATCGCTGAAACATTTGCCGCGTGGAGTTTCTCGGTCGTACTTTTACCATCATGTCGTACTTTACCATCATGTTCTAGAATTTATGTAGCAAAAATTTAACTTTGCTCTTGACCACTTCAAGGAACAAGTACCAAGCTTTCACTTTGGACTGTCCTTTGTTTGGGGCTGTTACTAAACACCAACACCTGCAACAAGAATTTACTTCAAGAAAACCTTGCAAGAACGCGCTTCGAATAAGATATGGTTACCACGTTTTGCCAAGGT
This sequence comes from Orbicella franksi, assembly GCF_964199315.1. NCBI lineage: Eukaryota > Metazoa > Cnidaria > Anthozoa > Scleractinia > Merulinidae > Orbicella > Orbicella franksi. Next base: position 20,340,818 of record NC_138159.1, read on the forward strand.
AAGAACTGAACACAAAACTAATGTATTTTGTAGAGGTAACTTAGCCTTTCTCTTCTTCTAGATTTCTCTATCAATAGTTGGTAAACTGATTTCAAAACAATTAGCTCTCTTCAAATATTTTTCCTTGTCCAGTCGGTAATGATAAGAACGTCGACATGTAGAACTTCTGACCATCGGTGAATTCATTTGAGCGACAGTTACCTTTTGTGAAAACATTCAAAGGACAGACACAATTGAGTTCTTGTTCTCTAAAATGGAATTTGGACAGTCTCATTTTTATTAGCTCATACTGTTTTACTTGTTTCGGGCCCTTGTTTCATGGCATGTTCAAAGTATGTGTTATTTTTACCAAGCCGAGTTTTATTAGAGAGTGCAGAATGCTTAAGTATCCCTCTAAACAATCACAAATAACTCTTGTAATTTATTTTTTAATCTTAACCTTTTCCAGGACTGCATGAGAGATGACGATGAAACGGACACAGATCCCAGTGGTGTGATCTATGACACGATTACCTCAGGTAACTTGAACTTTTCAGTCACATCTTTCCGTCCCAAGCTCATAATTTATATTCTCCTTACAGACTGCTATACATTTCTTTTAATATCAGTCCTGAGAATTTAGTAGTACATCAAGTCACAGAAAAGTGGCCTTGATCGATTGGATGAGATCTTGAGCTTGAGGATAAGAATTGGAATATTTTTCTGTTCGTTTCAGAATTTAGCCTTCCTTCAGAGGTACACATGTCTAATTAAGCCCCAGAAATTGCGTCGTTGTTGCTGTTTCTGCTTTTGTGCATTGACTATGTTTAGTCTCTGCGTGGCTCTATGAGGAACAAATTAAATGATAAGGAATGTTTTTTGACGAAAAATCTTTGGAGACCACTTTTTGAGCTTGAACAAGGCAAACAGATATTTTCCAGGACCAACCGAGATTCAAAAATTGTTTTTGCTCTGAAAGGATAAATCTTGACGATATTACATAGCGGGCTTTTGAAAACCTCTCTTAATTACTAGAAAACATTATTGAGATTTTTACGGGTAATCCTAAACAGAAGTGTTTTGTGGGAGCATGTTTGCGGACTTCTCTTCGAGGCTACACATTTTTCAAGGACAGATAACTAACTTATCGGATGGAATTGTATTTCTCGCTGGCCTTCATCGTAGTATTACATGTAACAAATATAAAAAAATGGTTTTGTTGACACAGAAGACTTTCTTCTTATCTTCCCCTCCGGAGTTGGGTGACCTTGAATGACCTTCAAAGGGCGCGCTCGCTTATTATTATGCAAATTAATTATTAGCCACGTGATTTCTGCGAGGTAAACAGAATCACATCGGGATCACATCTGTTCATTGTCTGTTGCTCTCCTTCATTTGAAGGGTCGACGTTTTCAAAATGACCATTTTGATTCCGGGTTTTTTTGTCTTCATCTTAGGACCGCATGGCTAAATTGCTTTATAACATAAATTATTATCTTGAATATACATTCTATCACAATGCAAACAAAATGCAAATTGTTTTGGCACAACAAGTACCGCACTTGTGATAAATCACCGTGGATTTCTTTCCGTGCTGGAAATTTTGAGTTCAGACCTTTATGTGCATATTGATAATTTATCCAGTGAGATATGTGTTTAGTTAACTGCAGAAGTGTTGACCTTTTCTTTTGCTTATATTTCCTTAGTAACTCCTTGCTGCGGATTGTGATGGCCTCTCATCGGTGGATTTTCATGCTTTGCATGTCTTGGACACTTATGGATGTCAGATGCCTACTGACATGAAGGAGTTTCTGGCTCATGCTTGTGTAGTTTCTGATCTTGATGCTTCGTTAGGTAAAGGACAATACCTTAGATAATTGTATCGTTGGAAACCGTGATTGATCGAGAGTAAATTTCTCCTCACGAAATCAAAACATCGTCAAGCAGAAAAGTGACGAGATAGTCTGTTTCTAACTGTAGTCTTGATGTATCACCAAATTCTCACAACTGATGCTTAAGGAAACGTATAGGAATAAGGAAAGAGAATTTATACCGTCAACTCGAGACTGAAAGGATTGAGTAAACGCGGATCCATGTTATTGAAACCACAAACTAAAACAAATTTCTTGGAAGAAATTGTCATTTGCTTGTTTACCGCAGTCAGTTGAAATTGTCTTGAATCTCGCTATTTACAGTCAATTGGACACGCACTGAACTACACTCAAATCTTTCAGCAGATAAGAATTTTGAATTGCATGTCGTTTCGCGCATTCAGGTAGAATTTTCATGAACTATCTCTCCAGAATTTGCTCTTTGATTCCAGTCAAATTCGGACACGCACTAAACTATACAGAAAATCGTTCCAAGAGCAAAGTTTGAAAACTCAAAGTTAGCAAATGAATTTGTATATTTCGTGACGTTTCGATTTATAACACGGATTTTTTTGCTGACCATGCAACTCTTTTGCAACTCAAAGTTGTTTTGGAAGAAATTTACGCTTGCTTGCTTACTGCAAAGTCAGTTGGAATTTTGTTCTATGTCACCAGATTTCGCCCTTTGTACATTAGTACATTCAAAAGCCGACATATAAATAGTAATTTTCGTGTGGTTTCAATTTAAACGTAGATCCGCCTTTAATTTGTATCCATTGCAATTTAGTAGTTTCAGCAAATATATTTTTGCAAAGAAGTTATTAAGTAATCAACGCACGAAATTTACTTTCAAAACCAGTCAAAGCAAATGGTTATGTTAAACTGATGTAAAAAGGCAATGAGCCACTTTGAATTTCAATATAACATTGCTTCGTAGAAATAGGATTATTCCCACTAGTTTAAGTTTCGATTACTGTGTTTCTTAAAATAAGGCATTTCGCAGTTAGTCTTAGCCAGAATTATTTTTATTTCTGACAACCCTTGTAATAATTTTAGATGTTTCAGAGTTGTTTCTTCGTCTTATTAGTTTCTACACATAATTTTCAGACTTTAATGTTTTTCAACTTCTTTAATAAGATGATGTACCAATATCAGTGTTGTAAACAAGTTTACCTTATTCAAACTTGTAAATTACATTAAAGAAAGCAATAAAATATTTGACAACTATTGTTTGCTTTATTTCTCTTTTGTCTTTCATTTTCCAATAGAAATAAAAAAATATTACGCTTTTAAAAGGGGACTGGAAACTAGTCGGAATGTAGGCTATCTCTTTTACTATTTTTTGACTATGTAGGGTTGCCAAAAAGAAAAAAAATTCTGCACTTTTGAACAGAGTCTAGCCAGAAATCAAACATATACTTTGACTTTTGATGAGAGAAATCTATTGCACAGTGCAAGATCTTTCCCGCCAAAAGACTTAGTATATTTTTGACTCAAAACCAGACACCATTCAAAAGCGCAGACTTTTTTTTCTAAGGACAATTTTCCCGCCAAAAGACAGTTTTTTTTTCGACTTTTTTTTTGGTCTCTTTTAAAAGCGCAATATATCGTTAACCGAGAAAAATTTTCCCGCCAAAGGACTTAAGTTTTTTTTCGACTTTTTTCTGATCACTTTGAAGGACAAAATTGCTGTCAAAAGACTTTTTTTTTTCGTCGTTCGCTTTTAATCCAAGACAATTTTGTCGAATTTTTCCTCAGCTCCTTAAAAAAACAACATTTCCTCCGGATAATTTCCTGCCAAAAGTCATTTTATTACAATCTGCTTTATCTCGCTTTGGCTTGCTTTGCTCTTTGGTGACTCCATGGAGCTTTCTGGTGTTTGTCTTTGAATCTAGAAAGAAAAATCACAAATAAAGTAAGTCATACAGCATTTTCTGTAGATAATGTTTTTAAGGTTTAAGGGTTACAATGTTTGTTCCCCTAGTCACAAGAAATATGAAATCAGCTTGGTAAAGTTACAACCCATGTTAAGGTTAACATTTTTATTGAGTAGAATTCTTGCTATTTTGGCACTCTTTTCGGGTCCTTAACTGCAAGTTCCAAAATATATAAATCAACATCCATTCCTAGCATTACATTTCAATTCGTAAAACAATTAAAACAATATTTTGAGGTTTTGTGCTCAATTTTATTTAGTTCTTAATAACCGTGCAGAAGGTTTGTACATGTATGGGAGAATCTTGACCTTGGTCAAGATTCTGTATGTCAAGATTCTCCCGTACAGAGCGACTAAGCTTGGTTAATAAGATTCCATTATAAATTGGCCGAACAAGGAAACTGAAACGATTCGCTGAAAGTTACTTGAATTAGCCGGTTTGCAGTCACTACCATTTTGCTTTCAATTGGAATAAAAAATTTTGTCAGAAGAAGGTCGAACTCATTGATAGGTGTGTTTTGACTTCTCTAGCTTCTTTTATTGTCTAAAAAAATTTCTTACAGTCAGGCGTTTAAGTCAGTCCTTGTCTTGTATAGAGTACTTTTTACTTGAGGACTATACCGGCAAAAACTTATCAATTTTGTTTTCAGCTGGTGTTTTGATTGCTTGAGTTGAACTTTCATTTACCAAAGTTTGCTCGTTTTATTAACTTTTATCTCTTCAACTTTTGGGCTCTTCCATTTAGTATTTCTAGCAGAAACAAGCCAAATAATATTGTATGTTGTCTCTGACAGCGAAAGTAAAAGGTTCTTGAGCGATTTAGAAGCTGGTCTAAATGGGAAAATATTGATTCAATATTGATTTTAGCCAATCATATTTGTAAATTGAGCAGTTTCCTCGCAAAGCATGACCATATAATAAAGCTATTTTATTACAGCCTGACATAATGCCCAGTTGGGGGGGGGGGGGGGAGATTTATAAAAAGGATGGGGCTGCTCATCGGAAATTTTGAAAAGAACCATTAAGAGGAACCAAGATCTTGTTTTGTGGGCGTGGCTTGAAATGTTTTCACCCCCAACGAGGTACCAACCTAATGCCTTGTTTGGGAATTTGATAAATTCTCAAGATGCCAATTTGAAGATCATGTAGTGTTTTGATGAGCAAAATCTACTTTTAAAAATTGACAAAAGAAATCACTAAAAATCAATACATTGTTGTGAAATCTTGAAGAACTGAAGTGATAATCATAGCAAGTTTAGCCACCTGATTCTTAACAGTTGGCATGTTACTGACGGGAAAATTAACAATGCAAATCGATGAAAATTTCTTAAAGCAATCTTCAGTATTTGCCAAGTTAGTATTGGAAACATCAGAATCACGGGAAAAGATCCAAGGGATCACAAATGTTGGAAAAAGATGGATCCTCTGATCACAAGTTCCGGGTCTCTTGATAAGTTTAAATAGTTTCCCAGAAGAATTTGGGACTTAGGAGTTCTCAGAAAAAACGTTTAATCATGCACAAAAACAGGCCCATACTAGGAGATATACATTTGACTAAAAAGAAATAAAGCTTCAAGCCATACTCACCATTTGCTATGATAGAGTAAGATCCTTTCCTTTCTTGTTAATTGTTCCATTGTTAATGAAATCAGTCATCCCGAGACTGCTAGGAAAAGAAAAATCAATCAATCATTTCTTGCTCGTTACTGGAGATGACAATGATACACTTAGCAAATGAACTGGATAATGGTCTGAAATTTCTCTCAGCTGACCAACTAAATTGTTGTTGCATGTAAAACAACTTTAACAAAAAGTACTGTATGAATACTGATGAATGAGGGTGGTAGATTGATTTATGAAGTAGAACCTCGATGCATCTGTTTTATATTCAATAAAAGAAAAGGGTTGTCCTAATACCACCTGTGTGGGGGCATGGTGGCCTTACGGTTAGTGTGCTCACTTCTGTTTCAAGCAATCCAGGTTTTAGCCCTGGCTGGGGACATTGTGTTGTGTTCTTGGGCAAGACACTTCACTCTCACAGTGCCTCTCTCCATCCAGGTGTATAAAATGGGCACTGGCAAATTTACTGCTAGGGGTTTACCCTGTGATGAACTAGCATCCCATCCAGGGGCCAGGGGAGTAGAAATACTCCTAGTTGCTTCATGCTACAGAAACGGGAGAGAAGTTGTGGCCTGATTGGCCGCTTGCCTTAATTATACAGACTTAACCCTTACATTGGTAGCAGAGTGCCTGTTGTAATCTTGCACAGTTATCCAAAACTCACAATATCAACCCTAGAGAAGTGCAATTTAACTTTTACAGTGCTGGCAGTTGTTTTTCTTGACACTGCTTTTTCAAGTGTTGATTTCTTTGCTAGAATTGTATCAAGTTTGTGGGAAAATGCTTTGTATATTATGCAATGATGTCAGTTCAGAAACAGAAACAACACTTCTCAATACCAGTATTTATATACTTAAAGGTAAAGGATTCCAAAACCACTTCCAGAATATGCCACCCACCAGGCCAAGTGAAAATGTAGGCTTCAATTTATCAGAGTAAGCTCTCTGGCTTCTCAGAACTAATTTTTTGTAATCAAAAAAGAAACAAATAATTATAATAGTAATGATAGTAATAGTTATGTAATAATATTGATAATAAAGACATTTATTATAACAAGAAATTTCAATGAGTCCGCAGAAAAGGGTAAATAGTACATTTCAAGGAATACTCATTAACCGCGTGGCCATGGGCCGAGCGCGGTTCATGGTTTACCCGTGGTTTTTTTTTTTTCGATTTGTGTGTGAGCAGACCCAAGCTTCCACTCGGCCAAATTTTGAGTCACGCAACCTGTGATGTTTACTCGCCAAAAGCTGTTGAAACATTAATAAATCTCATCTTTCGCGGGAAAAAATTAAAAACCCAGCGCTTGTCAAAAATTATATTTTTTCACCAGAAATTTAGCTCGGAACATATACATATTTATATTCGTTTGAATCGTCGATGAAATGACCTTTTCCGGATATTTTTTCCTTCGGGGTCAACCGAAACCTCCGATTACAAAATCACGCCGAACCCACACGTTGCAAAAAAATCTCTTCAAAACCCTGACTTTGAAGCGATATAACACTTCAGCGTTAATAGCTACCACACGTTGGCAGGTGGTAAGTCTATTCCTTAACAATCCAGCTTTATTGTGTTAAAATTTCAGCGAAATCAAACAAAACCAGAATTAATTAGAATTTTTTTGTGACCTCACTCCCCAGACTTGACCTAACAAAGGAAGCAACGGTCACCCATAGCAACCGAAAAACACGAACATAACAAAGCCGACGTTTCGGCCAAAAACTCCAGAATTATCGCCTGAGAGCTTAAACTTGAATGGGAACATCTTTTTCGAACTTTTTTCAACTGATTTAGACGAAAGACTGGCCTCGGCGGGCTACAAAAAAGACCAAGAGAAAAAACAGAACAAGACAGCAGAACAAACCGATAATATTTCATCGCATGGCTTTCAGCACGAAAACGAAAATACAGCTTACTTCTGGATAAATTCAGCCTTAGAAGCCACCAACTGGTCCCAAATTACTTTCTGTATCCTTACAAATGTCCTGATTTCCATCTCCAAAAGATTTTGCCCCAATTTTGAGCAAATAAACATTTCGCCGCGGTGACCGCCATTACGGTGGCTTGCATACTAAATTAGCTAACTTGACAAAATTCTCCCGAGTGGGGAGGATGTGACGAAAAGAGCTGAAAAATGGCCTGTAATTGGCTAATGATGAGATCATCCCACTGTCCAAATTTGGTGAGAATCGAAAGTAACGCCAATTTTCTGTCACATTTTCAATCTGTAGCCACTGGAGTGACCAAAAACCGATACATCGGTCAGGATAGAGTTTCATTATTAAATTACATGACTTGTGTGACTACTTTGCTAGCCCTTTACTTGTGGAAAACACCAATCAAATTTAATCATGTCTTTAAAGAAAGAAAGCTATTGTTAATAGTGTTATTATCGTGTGGTTCATATCGTTCATGCCCATACATATCCCAAAGAAAGTTCTAGATTAGGACCATTATGTCATCGGAGATTTGTCAACGGCTACCACTGATGGTGCAATAATACAGTTTGTGTTGATCAAGTGATGTGATGTCTACAGTAAGAAAAGAATCATCAATGACTGCTTTGCAATGTGCACTACGTTCCGACGGTAGTGCTAAGCAAACAGTTAAATTTTAAAAGCGCGGTTATAAGATCTAAAAGATCTTCTTGTTTTCTTAAAAATGAAAGCTCTGCAGACTCACCATCTGGTATTGATACAGATACTTCCTCTCCACTCTGTTCATCTGCTGCTCTATTGTTACTGAAATCAGTCATCATAAACTGTAGGAGAAAGCAAGATAAATCAATTCTTTCTTCCTAAGTATTGGCAAGGACAGTAATACACTTAAGACATGTAGAGAACCATGATGATCGGACCAAAATTTCTGGCAGCTGACTAGCTGCATTACAGTTGCAGGTAAAACAATTCTCAATATTAATTTTAAAAAAAAGTCTCTGTTTAAGGCACTGATGAATGATGGTGGAAGCCTAGCTTATGAAATTGTACCTGTAGGGTCTGTATGGAGTACCAAAGTGTCATATCCCAGCCAATCTGAGTTAACCGACTTAAGGTCATTCTGCTGAAATAGAACCTGCACTGAGATTTTTGTGAAACTTATCGATTGTTTATATTATAGGAACTTAAATTTTGAAATAAAAATGAGGGGTCCCCATGTTCGTTTAGGAGCAAAAGCACCTTGTTTATATCCATAAAATCCTTATAATAGCACCATGATTGTAGTCACGATTGCTCGCTAAATTCACATTTTTCACGATTGCTTTTTGTTCGACACTGAGAAATGGTCCATATTTATTTTACACAGAGAAATTTATTACTCATTTCAAAACAACAACAAAAAATGGTAGGTCACCATACTCGTTTGCGAGAAAACGACGATTTAACTCTATGGCGATGTCCAGCTGTAAAGAAAAAGCCGCCATTTTTTAATGCACCCGTGCTAATCACGTGTGAAATTATGCACACTAGGGATGTGCAATGCAATACTGGGGAATGACCTTAAGATAGAATGGTTAGCCATATTACCCACAGTTATTAAGAGGTAATGGTTACTTTGTGTAAAACACACTGGAACTGTTGTTGTTCAAGCAATTTGCAGGTGGGTCATCACACAACACTTCTCCCTTTTCTTTATCGGTAATTGATGTATTGATGTATGTATTTCGGAGGCAGTGTGGCCGAGTGGTTTAGGGCACTGGTGTTGTAATCAGAGATCCCAGGTTCAAGGCCTCTGCCCTGCCACTAGTGGGATTTGTTTCTTGGTTGTCCCGAGTTCAAATCCTCGGTCAAGCTTTGTAAATAGCCAACTGGTCTGCCTCCTGCCAGTTGGGATTTTTGACTATGTTACGTTTATTTGAAATATTTGTTTCCTTTGTTTCAGTGACATGCCTGAAAACTAGCTAAGCTTAGTGCTCGTATAGCTAAGTGCATGACCACTATAAACAAGATTTATATTTTAACATTTACGTGTATGAAATGCTGGAGAAGAAACTGTACCCACCTGTTGCAATAGAACACAACTTAAAGAGGCTGTTTTGGGTAGACCCAATCCTTTATAACTTGTTCCATCATCATGAACCATCCAAGAACTGTGGAAAAAAGTATTTTACATGTAAATTATTTTATAAATTTCCTGCAATCCTGCAAGTGATATTGGAATTGTGAGTAAAAACTGAAAAATTAAAATTAATTTCATTAATTGCTGTGTTTAGGATTGCAAAGCAGTAATTTCTTGGTTCACGGCTTCCAAGTGATGAGATTTAAGTAAACCTTGGCAAAAAGACTTTTTGTCCAAATCAGAGAGTTATTCCCTCCACATTGACCATGCTGCTCAGATTGTTTACCCAACAGATCACACGACCACGGAACAAATAGGTCTACTGAGATAAACTTCTTACAGTATACGTATCGACAATAATGTTGCTTTTCTTAAAAAAAGCTTTCAATTTTCGAGTCTTAATAATTTTCTTCAACTGGATTTTATCAAGCATGAGAGGGAAATGTTTAGTATACTTATGGCTTTGAAATGAAGTAAACTTACTATTGTACCATATATACATGTATTGCAAAAATAATTAATATTATTGTAAATTGACAAAACAGTGTACTAAAAAAGATGGCAAGTGATACATTTACCCATAATGCACCAGTCAATGTAATTTCCCACCCCTCCCAACCCTGGGACAATGGCGGGATTAATGGGGCATTCATTATATAATCACGCTTCAGTAAGAGGGGCATCAATTAAAAACCTTATATTGAATCTTGCGGTGTTTTGAGCAGGGATTAGGCCATGATCAAACATCAAAACAGTTCACCATTGTGTCTCATTTGACCACAGGGAATTATTTGAGTCTAGAGAAGGAGTCACAGGTGAGCTTCAAGTATGCTGTTGATTATGTTTTGATCACCTTGCATATGACCGGTGTGCTTGAAATTTGAACTGACCAATCAGGATTCAGTACACAGGAAAAACTCTGGTACTGTCCTGCTGAATTCCGCATATCAACAAATATTTTAGATTACATATTTATTAATAATCATGTAGATAATTATATAATATGCCAAAGCGTAGGGTATTTGACAGACTGAGCATTACCCCTATGGCAGGGAAACCCTCAGCGGGGAGGGGGGGGGGGGAGGGGACCGCTGAAGTTACATTGAAATTCTCATGCAGGCTCATAAAACCACAGCAATGTCCTAAAAACGTCAACCTAAGATGCACAAAGTTGTTAGCGCTGGGGAAAATTTCGCCAAAAAAAGGCTTTCTAATGTGCCTAACTTTGCGTGTTAAGTTCACAGGGCATTGTAGTAAAACGGAGTCAAATGTACAGCCGCCATCTTTTTTTGTACAGTAGTTCTACACCGAAACAAGTTTCCTAGCCCCAGAAGAACTAACGATAAACAAATCAACGAAAATAAGATTACAGTTCAGGCACAGTATGAGAAACGAAGCCATCCACATGCTACTAAATTAAACTTCTCGTTTTACGCTGAACTTTGGCGTTTCCGAGAGATTGAAAGCCATTCGTTTGCTTCCTTACCTCAAGCTTGCCTCTCATAAACTGCATTTTCCAGACAAACCGAAAGGTGCTTCTTGAACTTTCCAAGCTTGTGAATTGCTCAAACATTCTAACTCTACAACTTTACCACAAAAACGCTTTCCTGATCCTATTTATCATCATAACCTCGGCGAACTCTGGATGGTTAGGTCAAGTGTTACACGTGCTGCAATTTTCGAATAAATTAATTTTCGCTATTGTTTCAACCACAGGTCACCCAAACGTAATATAAGAGTTTGTATGGGGAACTGTAGCTAAAATATAAGAGTTTGTATGGAGATCAGGAGTTAACATTGAATTCGTTCAATGTATCGGTAATATATTCGGTAAATTACCCATGCATTGAACGAATTTAATGTTAACTCCTGATCTCTATACAAACTCTTATATTTTAGCCACAGTTCTCCATACAAACTCTTATATTACGCTTGGGTGACCTGTGGTTTCAACAAACGTCAATGAGATGGCCCTCGCCAAAAATCCTGCAAAAATGCAAATTTCTTCAAGAAGCTCTAACAGCTTTAAACTGGACCTGGCTTAATCGTTCAAAACGATTTTTAGGACCTTTCTAAAAACGCAATGAGTCCGAGTCCGAGTCCGGGGACGGCCCTAACTAAATGCCAACTAAATGTCCAGCAGTCTGAAATTTTCAAAGATTTTCGTCGAAAAGCCTTATTCAAACCTTTTGAGAGTGTTCTATGTCTTCTATTCTACGTTTCTTTTAAAATGCCAAGCCATCCAAAATATCATCTTGTTTTTCTGGTGGATGAATACCCTGAGCTTGAAGATGCTGTAAAATTACCACGTTCAACATTTATGGCCAGACTCACACTCAGAAACTATTACAAAATTTCGACGCAAAGACTCGCACAAACGCTCCCAAGACTAGTTAGTAGTAGAGTATTATATGTTTATTTAGAAATGCTAAGCGAAATTTTGGCTTTCCTGTAGACAAATCTTCCAAACTTGAGCATGCTAATAAACAACATGTTAACGGTCCTGTCAGACTCACTGGCACGAATTCAACAACAGCAACAACAACTAGCTTTATTTGCATGACCATATATACATACAGTGTTGCAAAAGCTTTTGTAAACTAAAATTAAAACGGTAATGATTTCTGTGAACATATTTCAAAGAAACTAAATGCCGGGCAGTCAGAAATCGTTGCAGAATTTCGATGGAAAAGCTTATTCAAACCTTCTGAGGGTATTAATGTTTATTTATAAATGCCAACCAAGGTCAAGGTCAACTTTATTTAGGCAGGGTGGCCCAATCAGCACTTGGCTGGTATCAAAAGGGGCCCTGCGTAAATTAAGACTACATTAAATTTCTATACATAGAGATTAACGTTTACAATTATAAAAATTAAAAATAAAAACTACTCTCTAAAATAAAGTCTAAGAAGATTTTTAAAAATGGGGAGCGATGTTGCTTCTTTTATTGTAGTGGAAAAATAGATGGCTTTTTGAGGTCTGACCTTTATCTCAAAATTTTCTGAACAAACGTTCACTTCCGGTGATTCACTTTGCTAAATAATATTAACACGTTTTTAAACCCTTTTGTCATCTTCGATTCACTCGCAATAATTATTTTCTGGCTTGTATTTTGACTATCTTGCGTAGTGACAGAAGCATTTCCAACAAAAATAACACTAAGTAAAAAATTAACAGCAACAAATGATTTATAAAAAAAAAGGAAAAAAAAAATGAAACGGCTATAAAAAGACGAAAAATAAAACATTATAGGTAACTTCAGTTGAAAGAGTTTAGTTAGTTTTTATTTTGTGTTTTTCAAGACCTCCTGTGCCGCGTTAGCTCATTCCAAATGAGTTATCATTCCAAATGCATTGATATTGCAGTTTCTGATTCAACGAGTGTAAATGCAATGTCGAATTGAACCCAAAGTATAGTGTTAATCGGTTCCCGATCTAAATTGACAAACTTACCTCTGTAAAGAATCATTATCTGCGGACAAAAAGAAAGTGACTAATTGTAAGATCACGACAATACAAAAAGTCAAGTTTAATTAACACTTTTTCATCCACGGCGAAATTCACATTTGCAGTATTGTAACAAAAGCACAAAAAATTTGGTAATTGTTTCAATTTACACTTTCTTCTTTTTGTGTCATTTGCTCACGTTTGTCGCAAGTTCACCTGTCATACGAAGTGAAATGAAATGTAAATTCTCCCTAATGATTGCCATACAGTTTCTTTATTTTTGTTGTAAGAATTTGATAATACATAACGATCATTTCACTCAGTTGATTATTTTGTTAATTCTCTTCACTTGCCTGGCTGTCAGAGGCTCTGATATTGCAACGAGAAATTGGATTTTGATTACGTTTCTAGAATTTTAAGGGTTGCTTATAAATTATGCAGAATATCGGATGATGCAAATTTAATGTGCAGGACCGTAGTAACAAAAATAAATTAGTAATAACAAAAAATCTGAAAGGTCTCTTTATGTTTTCTTGTTATCCGAACTTGAGTAATAACGTTAACAGGGGTCAACATGAAGATGTCTTCAAAGCAATATTATTTAACTTCTTCTACACAAACGGTAGTAGCTAATGAAACTATTTTCTCTTCTGAAATTCACAATGACAGAACTTTCCAAGTTTTTCAGGATATGCGAGCGAAAGATGAGCTCTGTGACACTTATCTCTGTAGTGGCGGTCAACGTTTTCCCGCGCATGGCGTAATTTTGGCGGGAACTTGCCTGCTCTTCCGCGAAAAACTCGCGACTGCACAAGAGGAAATTAGAAGTACACGACGCTACAATGAACTGGAAATCCCAGAGAATTTTGACAAGTCAGTTTTGCTAAATGTCCTGGATTTCGTGTATGAGGGAAAACTTGTTTTGAATATGAATCATATGTCGGAGTTATTGCAACTGTTGTCCTACTTGAAGGTAATTAACTGTGTTTTGACACTATGCAGTAGTTTTAATTCAGCGAGAGAGGATAAGGTAAGAGAGTTTTAAAATTCCTCATATATTCCGTAAGAAAATCCATCTCAAGTTATTTTCAACCATGGTACTCAGTCTTTCCGAGGATAACGCTAATCAGCTTGTAAAGCCGCTCAGGCTGTCCGCGTGAGCAAAATCCACGTCGCATGATTGTCTATTTCTAGATCTTCCTGGTATTTCCGAAACCGGAACCGGAACCGGAAGTGATTTCAAAAAGCTTGAGAAGGATTCCTTGGGAATATTAAAAACCTATATGGGGGAATAAACTCTCTTAATCTTCCACCTCCCATCTACTGTATTTCATTTGCGTGCGTGTTTTTCCACGAAGTGTGAGCTCAAAAAGACCCTAAAGAAAAGATGAAAAGAAAACACATCCCCAAATAACCACATTTTCGTACTCATCTGTATAACTGAAAATATACCACTTGCAGTATTGCAACCTGTAATAGACATTTTGAAAAGTTTTGTCAATCCGATCTGGATGTTTTTGTGTGTGTTTTAAATTTCCGGAGGCTTCTGTAGACCGAAAAGTTAACAAAACAACAGTACGATAAAGAACCTTTTACACTGTATCTCTACGAAGAACACAAAAACTTTTTAAAGACTCATCTGTATGTTTGTCTTATTTTTTACATATTAGATCGACGAGGCACTCATTGCGTGCGAGCGATTTACTATAGATCATTTGCGAACACAGAACTGCATTGAGTTTCTTAAATTAGCTCAAACTCTTGAGCTTGAGCAGCTGAGGCACAAGGCGATGGAATATATAGAGTGGAACTTCCTGCAAGTCGTCAAAGAGGATGATTTTGTCGAGCTCTCAGCTTTTCAGATAACTTCTCTGCTCGGTAGCAATAATCTGAAGGTGAAGAGGGAGGATAGAGTGTATGAAGCAGTATGGAGGTGGTACAAGCATGATCCAGAAAATAGGTGAGATCTACTAAGGTGTAATGCAGCTTGTGCGGATATAAAGCAGTAGTACAAAAAAGCGCAGCTCTATAGCTTTCATTTGAATGGTCACACATTAGGGTTTCATCCACAGACTTAAAAGTTAGAACCACCTTGTAAAGCATAAAAAACAGTACCACATGAAAGAACTACTCAATAGCTTTCATTTGAGTGGTCACACACTAGGGTTTCATCCACAGACTTAAAATTTAGAACCACCTTGTACAGCATAATAAACAGTATCATATGTAAGTACTGCTCAATAGCTTTCATTTTAATGGTCACAAGCCAGGGTTTTATCTACAGACACAAAACTCGGGATTAGATTCTCCCAGAAACCACGCTACAAAAAAAGTCATTATTTATCTCTGCATACACTGAGATTCCACATTTCGCCAAATCTGAAACACTGATGTTGGTCTTAAAACTAACCTTTAGGGATCAAGACCTGGACGTGGTTTTAAAAAAAATTCGATTCCGTCAAATCAGCACAAAATTTCTCAAGACGCGAGTACTTCCTGAACTTGTTGAAGGTGAAGGAAGATGCCGCTTGGATGTGGAAGACGTTCTCACATCAAGACGACTGTCACAAGAAAATAACGATCCAGGAACACCGCGGAACTCACGGAAGATTATCTACTTGCTCAGCATGAAGACAACCCGGGTTGACACGTTTGACGAGGAACAGCGCGCATGTGTGCCTTGCCCTGATCTTGCGTCATGGGATGTTGGAAGAGATGATAACTACCGCTGTGCAGTTATTGTGCAGGACGAGTTGTATGTTGTATCCAAAAAAGCGGTGAACCGGTTTAATCCGGTTACAAGAAAATGGACGTGGGTCGGTGAAGGTATGCTGTCAGTGTAAACTGAATAATGTTTACTAGGGACCATATCCCTCAACAACGTTTTCTCTAGCTTGATTAAAATTATTGCGCCATTACTTGATCACTTTACCACTTTTAGAGCGGTTTTCAATTGAGTATCGCAAAACCAAAACCAAAGTAACCACTCTAGCCAATCTCAAAGGACACAAACAAGACAATGAACCAATCAACATTCGAAATAATTACATGTAGCTAACGCAAAGCGCGGGAAAACCTGTGCGAGCGAGTCGCGATTGGCTTTGGTTTTGCTTCTGATTGGATGAAAAAGTGGCGCGAGTTTTCCAAGCCAAAGGCGTAGCGTAATGACGCAAAACCAATTACTTTGCGACACTCCAATGAAAACCGCTCTGAGGTGCATTCTGAGTTAGTATAAATCTCAGAAGAAATAATAATGATAAAATATAAACCATAGCATGACAGTATATTTGTCATTTCAGGCCGTTCTGTACGTGAAGCTGGGGTTTGTTCTTATAAACACAACATTTATGTACTTGGTGGCAAACCTGATGCTATGGCTGCGCACAAGTTTGATGTGTGCCTCGGAATATGGAATTCCTTGCCGGAGATGATCAGGCCTCGACGATGTACCGGTAACATTGATTCATTTTCTGCCTCTATCTTTGCTTTAAAAACTTTTGAGGTCTTGTTTTATTTTTAAATGAAGTTTTTAGGCTGAAGTGTAAGTTTGTAGTCTAACCAACAGAACTCGCAAACCCACTCATATGCATATACATATTCACTTATTCCCCTTAAATTGTCCGGCCCCTCAGCTTTTTTTAGCTTTTTCGTTCATTTATACTTTCGTTTGTTTGCCCGTTCGTTCGGTATTTCGTTCTACCGTTTGTTCGTTCGTTCGTTCGTTCTCTTGGTCGGTCGGTCGGTTGGTCGGCCGATCTGTCGTTCATTTGTTCGTTTACACGTTCGCGTGTATGTTTGTAGTTTTGTTCGTAATTCAATGGGCCAGTTTGTTTCATACTACTACATAAACTAAACGGATACCTATACCAATTTTCCTTTTAAGGTGTGGTCGTCTTGGGTCGAAAGATTTACGTCGTGGGTGGCCTTAATGACGATGGTCTGCTGACCACCATGGAACGCTTTCATTTGAGGTCTCAAAAATGGAAAGAGCTTCCTGGCCCTCAAGAGCCCCGCTTCAGTATGGGCGTGGCTACTTGGGCAGGAAGTATTTTTGTATTTGGTGGACGGAGTGACC
Source organism: Orbicella franksi (assembly GCF_964199315.1). Lineage (NCBI taxonomy): Eukaryota > Metazoa > Cnidaria > Anthozoa > Scleractinia > Merulinidae > Orbicella > Orbicella franksi. The sequence continues at coordinate 20,357,804 of NC_138159.1, forward strand.
GCCAAAGTTTAAAGAGCATGGAAGTGTATTACCCTAAAGAAGAGAGATGGGTGTCTGCGCCTGCGCAGTTAAACGATGACAGGAGTGAGTTTGGTCACGTGGTATACAAAAACAAGATCTATTGTTTTGGTGGGCGCGGAGTAAACACGGTCGAGTGTAATGATTATTTGAATCAGCAGTGGCGCATTGTGGGTAGAGTCAGCGATAACACTTACTCTGTCAACTGTTTAGTTTATCCTCCCTTGAACTGAATTGAACGCGCCGAGAAAAACTGTAATTTTCCTTAGTGTAGACCGAGAAATTTTGCTTTCGCTTCAGTTAGTTCTATTTCCTTTTGCGTTTTTGAGAGCGTACGTTTTTGGTCAGGTGGCAAAGGATGTTCTACAAAACGAGGAACTGAAGTATATTTCCAACTGGCTCCTAATTAATCTTTCCGTAGTTCAGATTTATCGGCTTTTGTCTCAACGATTATTAGATTTTTTATTATTACATGGCTAGCTCACCGCGCGGGCAACATGAAACAAATCCTGCACTACGATTGGCTGTTCTAGTGGGTAAGAAAGCTTGGGCAATATACAGCCATCTTGACTTCATGAATCGGTAAATACCCGAATTTCTCCTTGCAGTAGTGTGTGTGTTAAGATGAGAGTATGTAAGCCCGGTTGTGATGTTTCAGATTCGCGCGTATTGCTTGATAAATGCCATATAAAAGCACTAGCGTACTTTTTCGTGTTGACATGGCCTCAGCTAAACACTTGGGGTTTGTGAGAATTCTCGAAAGTTGTTCAAACCTCCGCTACGTCCCGGGTTTGCATAACTGTGTTGAATTCTCCGACCCACCCCCGGCCTCCTCGTGCCCGGGCTATGTGCTCTGTTGCTTAAGGCATAGACCAGTTCCACGCGATGTTTATCTTTAATTTTCAATCATTTAATTTACTCTGCGTGCAAAGAGTCTTCATCAGTTAACTTCAAGAGTTGTATTCAGATATCGATTTACTGTTGGTAAACTTCTCTGATAACAATACATGCAGCGAAATATATATATCTTATAAACCCAGCACGAGGGCCGTACTGGGAGAATGTCGGTCCGAGGTCTTCACAGTACGGATCGTCGCTGTGCTCAGGTCGGTACAAAAAAAGACCGGGGGCCGACAGTCTCCCAGTACGGTCCCGAGCAAGCTTGGCTGATAAGAGAATCATTACAAGACTGAAACTACCCAAAAATCTTCAAGAGTGATCTTGCGGGATCATTTTCGGGACAGTGCCCTGTCAAATAATTAGAGAATAATAGACCAGCGTTGGAGCAATCTGATTAGTCGATTTTAGTTATTGGCCCTCTGAACTGACTCAGTCGTGTAATAAAGATCGTTATATACCGGCAGAGGGAAGTCTTGTCACCATCGCTGGTCTTTAAGTGGGTCCTCTATTCCCAGATTGAATATATCAACTCTTATTATTTTTCTATGATTTCTGACTTCCTTTTTAAAAGGGCAAAAATGAAGATTTTCATCTCAGTGTCTTCGGAATAGTAGGTGCATAACGGGATTTTACAGTCGTCACAAAACTGATAAGAAAATAACGAGTTCATATGGTTTTGGGAATTAAGCTGTCTTAAAATTAGGAGTTTGTATGGATTTTGAACCTTATTATATGATTACTTCATTGTTTCTGTTTCCTGCATCTACCCAGCAAAGGGATAGTTGCAATGTTGTTATCCATATAAATTTCCTTATAGTGTGGCCAAGGAGCCAAATATCCTCGCTGGTACTGTTAGATCTGCCCCTCCCCTTGTATGGACGTGGCTTTAATATATTAAATTGCACAGCAGCAGGGTCTCATTAACCTTACTATATGACGAAGAAAATTACTTCATTGTGATTGGCTGAGAGCAGGCCAATTCATTGATATTTCTTAATTTGCACTGCAGTGCATATTAACGCGTGCGCATTCGCAATATAATTTTCATGATATTCGAAAATTATTTCAAAATGCACTCGCCTAAAGGCTCATGCAATTTTGGAAGAATTTTCAAATATCACTTGGGCTGAAAATCCTTAATTGCCCTCGCATTCATACGATTACCTATATATATTTCATGGTCTATAACCTGGTCTCTGTTCACCCTAAAAGCATCCTACTTGCTCACATGACCAATCTCAACGTGAGCTTTTATGTTGTGGCATCAATTTATCGATTGGTTTAAATTTGAAATTCCCTGCGCAACTCCGAAATGGCCAACATATATTTATCAAGCGGTGGATGGCCGTGTCTGTTCCTTTGTTCTCAGATGGAAGACGGATAGTCTCGCTTCGTGACCACACACATGGGAGGGCTCAGGCTCGGCAAAAACCCTATTGGCGTGGCTACAGCAAAACAACACATACAAGGGTTTCCTGAAGCCCTGCATATTCCAGCACAACAAGAATGGGTGCACTGCTGAGTTCAGTAAAATTAAAAGCACCGTGATGTTGTACGTATTGGAGCCGTAACTGACGGCGGGGGCGTAATATGCCAGTAAATAGGTCGTGTAATTCGGCAGACGGCAGACGGTGTGAACAAAAGTCACCAAAATCAACGATTTGGTGATGTTCCTCCGCGCACGCAGTCTGGCAGTCTGAGAGATCTCCGTCGCCCTCCGCTGACGATTCCACAACGTGTAAATAACTTGGGAGTACAGCACATACATAACAATGACCGAGCTCGAGCCCAAGAAGAACATACACATGACGTAGGCTTTGGGAGAGACCCAGCTTGGCCAACTTTCCACGCAAAAATCGCTCTTTTCGTCATAATCAAACACGATCAGCGTTGGTAAATTCGCCGCAAACGCGGAAATCCAACAAAACGCTATAACGCCCTTGATATGTGAAGACGTAATCGGCGCTCTTCGGTTTTGAATCATGATAGAGGTGTAGCGTTCCACAGCAATGGCGATCAGGAGGAAACCCGATGTTGTGGAGCTTGTCCACAGGATTCCACTCCCGGTAATGAACTTGCAGAAGTAGTCTCCTGTGGTGTCTGTCGGATGCCGAAATGCGGGCTTGCTGAAGATCACGTGACGAGGAAGTATAAACAAACCAGTCAGAGCGTCTGATATTGCTAAGTTGAAAATCAAGTTGTTCATAGGTATTGTCAGTGATTTGCTCCGATAAAGAACCACACAGACCAACACGTTGAAAGTCAGGCACACTATTTCTAAAATCGTGAACAGAGAAATGAGTGCTAAATCAGCACTGTCACTCATTGTGGTAGATAGCTTCTGTAGTTTCTTGGTGCTGGGAAGATAACGCTCTGTTGTTTTACCCTGCAGGAAACAAATTAAAATTTATAGTCATTTGTATAAACTTTTTGCACACACTATAATTCAATGTATGCTTTGAGACGTGTTTACAACACGAAATGGCGAAATCAAGAAATGGTACAACGGGTAAAAGTCAATGTGGGATAGGAGTGTCTATAAGTTTAACCTTTCCTATCTTTGAGAGCTAACCACGGTCGAGTCAGCGATATTTAGGCCAACCGGATCGCTATTTGGGCTAACCGTAGTGCCATTTCGCCATTTCGTCTTCAGTTTAAACACGCCCTATATTTAGTTGTCTTTAGTTCTTAGTTTTATGAAAACGAAAGAAACGCTTATTCTAAACACATTTCAGGATCGAGGATTTGACACTACTGATTCCTTCAAAATGACGTCTCTAAATATTAATACAATAATTGAACAAAGAACTCGATCGGTGATCGCAGCCAGACGCTTGTACGTGATTCTGCCAACATAGAGCGAAAGATTTGAAACCATGAACTTCGTATTAGATCAGCTGTGCTTTGCTGTCAGTCGATAGAGCAACCGTCAATTATCTAATCCAGAGGTCGTGAGTTCGATTCTCGCTGAGATCAAAAGATGTTCTACGTTTTGTGGATCTCATCAAATAGAAGATGAATCTCACTTTCATGCGTATTGCACTAAACACTCTACTCTAAGAGATGAATTTTAAAGAAAAATAGAAAATATCGTTCCGAATTTTAAACAATTTATCTCCGTTACAAGCTATCCGCGAACTTCTGACTTAAACAAATCATTATACTAATATTTAATTAGCAACATTCATTTCAACGTGTTTTGATCTTACGCAATATTCCTCTTTGAGTAATCAATCCGTTGTAACTTGATTGCTATATCATAACCTTATTATATGTGCACGATAATCATTACTGTATAGTTTTAGTTTACAAAAGCTTTTGCAACACTGTATGTATTTATTGTCATGCTAATAAAGCTAGTTGTTGATGTTGCTCAGGAGCTAACGCTCAAGTCCGCAGGGGTTGTTCAGAAGGTGGACACCGCTATCTATCAGATCAGTAAATCACTATCCAGGGTATAGCGTAGTTTGTTTTGCTAACACGTATCCTCTGGATAGCGATTCATACTTCGAACAACTGAGGCTAGAATGTTATTCATGAGTTTAATTCACCACTTTTTACTCACACCCACAGAGTTGATTCCATTTTGTATCTACCTTTCCGTTTAAGAAATATACCTCTATAATATTGACAGATGACGTGATTACCGGGAAAACCAGAATTCATGAAATTAATTTTTATCCGTACGAACACTAAGCTCTACTCCTTGAAAATTTTCGTGTCGTACCATTTTTCACCATATTATTATTTTTTACCATATTATGCGCAAATTGGGTGGCCTTGAAATTTGGAGAACAAATTATTTCTTCAAGGGGTTGCAGAAAGGAACCAAAGAATAGTGGGCATAACAAATTCAGGAAATGTTACAAAGCCGGCATAATCGGTTGATTAATTAAATTTTCTTCGAAATTATATTTCTGGATATTCCTCAGTTATATATTAAGTTACGTATGTCTTGAATTAATGAACTATTTTTTTTCGGGGGCTGGGGGGGGGGGGGGGGAGAAGAAATTTTTTAAATGAAAATATTGCTGCAAATGATTTTTTTTTTTCGTTTTTGCTCAAGTCACCCTTAAGGCTTAAAAGGTATACGGAAATATTGACCAAACTATTGACACAGACGTGTTTCTAAGTCAATCGGTTTTAGTCTTGTTTATTAAAATGTTTCCTAGAGTCGCACGAAAGTTTGTGGTATTTATTATACTGTCAGAAAAATTCAATTTATTCAAATTCCCTTCTCGATCTCGTGAAAGGAATGCTGAAGTTTGCGTCCTATTTACCGGTGGTAATTGTCTGTACCGAACGTAATACAACTTTATACAATTGCTTTGAATGAATGTTTAATGAAAAAAAAAATACTATTTACTTTTGACAAGAAATGGCACAAGACATTTCTAATGAGATGTCGGCTGAAAGAACTGACAGTTTTTCTGCAGTTTCATATTTATTACTAATATAAAAAACAAATTTTTCTCCTTCGTAATTTTCTTCAATGTCTGAACATTTGACATTGATCATACGTATCAATATAATTGGTCTTATGTCCAAATTGAGCTGAGCTTGTTGCTAATGTTTTTTCGACAATTTTTTTGCGCATAATTCTTGAATTTTCTTATTTATTTAAGACTCCGGAAAAAGCGACCATTATTTTACGTCTTCTCAGTCATTGAATAAATAAATCATTTTTGCAGAAATTTAAAGCTTAAAACAATCATCTCTTTGGAAACTGCGAGGATGATTGCAAACATAAACAAACTCGGCGAAAATTTTCTTCCGATGTGAGTGGTCCATCTGCGAGACGAATCGAGAAAAAAAATGTTCGTATTTTTGGGACAATTTCATGTCGATTCTAGCCAATTTTCATTAATGGCCATCTTCCGCCGAGATAGAGGAAAATGTCGATTAAATGATAGTAGAATTCCATTCCCTCTTGAAGCAATGTAAAATAAAGAAACACGTAAAAGGGATTAAATAAATCTAGGCTTTAGCTCGGCGCAAAAACACGATCCCTTTCAAAATTGCGGCAACTTTGATCACCAAGTTAAACACATATACACCTCTGACCTTCGAAGTATTATTTTCAAAGTTCTGCTTTTTCAAACGTAAATTCTAGAGCGCTTACAGAATCGTTGATAAACTGCACACAGTAGAAATTTCTAAAACAGAACGTCGACCAAATCAAGTAACTTATCCAAACAACCTTACATATGGTAATCTTTTGCTTCAAGATGGCTTGAAAATGAGACAGATATTTTAATTTCACTGTGTTAAAAATGCGAAAACACAAATCTTACTTTCAATTATCCGACTTCGCTAAAGACAGTGCTTATGAACTAAGCTTTACTGTAAGGTTTTATGAAGTAATTTACTAATAAGATGCTGAACAATGGGACTTGCCTTCAGTTAAAGATTGCCAGAGCAGGTGAAAAATGGACAGTCAAGAAAGCGACAGGTTCAAATTTCATCCCTGGTTTTCCCAAAAAGCAACTTGTAACCTTCACGTTAAGATACCGAATGATAAACAGTTCGAAGGTAACTACACTTTATATAATTGAAAACGAGACTCTCTTCATAAACTGCATGTTTTTTCCCTATTCAAAAACATTAGACTGAGCTAAAATACAAACAAAGTGCTTTTAGTGCCTTTTGCGCCTAACAAACAACGAAATCGCAATACCAGAGTAATTCTGTCTGTAAGAAAAATCTGGCTTCGTAAATGTATGACCAGCTTCGCCCCTTTCAGCACAAAATGTCCAAGCAAGGAAAAATCATCACACTTACCTTAAAAACGGTGAACTCTTTTAGATGGAAGCTTTAGATGAATACGTTCAAGCAGCACTCGCCAAAAATGGCACGCAAGAACATACAACGACAGATGGATACAATATTTGATCGACAGATTGTCAAACGATATAAAGAACCTCGCAGTATGACAACAGAAAGACGCCCAACCTCAATATCACAGATCTGATTAGCATTTATCACTCCGGCAGCTTATGGTAGCTCTATGAAAAATCGACGAAACCCTGTTAAAATCATAACAGCTTTTTTTACAAATACATACAATTGCTTGTTTGGCCTAAGCAATTCTCGTATCTTATTCAATTCGGTGGGTGGGTTCTTCATACAAAGTGTTTTGCTATATATTTTATGCCGAAAATTGGGATCGGTAATCAATGCTAACGACTTGTCCGAGCTCCCATTGTTATAAGCTAAGACTATTAAATTTACATAAAATAATTCTCAGCACGTTCCCTAACCGAGGTAACGCATATGTTCTGCTCGCGCGCACTGAGATGAAATCCGAAAACTCCCCTTGATGACGTAGCTCGACAGTTAATTCTGATTGGTTATCGGCTCTTGGTACAGCCAATCGGAGGCCAAAGAGTTAGATCATACATGCATTGAGTTGTGCATGCCAATCGAATTCAGACTTGCGCATAGTGGATGGAAGAAAAGTGTGGACAAATACACCTGTTTAGACTGTTCAACTGATCGAGATGAACTTAGCTTTTGAAGTTTTTGAACAGCTTACATGTAGAAACTCGGAGAAGTTTCTAGTATTCTTGCTGTACGTAATTCTAACTCGCTTAGTTCTTATATAAGATTATCTCTTTTTGATTTCGTATTTGTATCTTTTGACTTCGTGCTTTATTTTAACAATTTTAGATGATTAGTTTTTTTTTAAAGAAATATATGACTGAATTGAGGAAGTTACTTCAATGGGATTGGCTGAGAGCAGGTCGATTTATAGTTAATTCTTGATTTGCACTGCAATGCAAATTAACGCGCGTAGTTTTCTCAGTCATATAGCAAATGAGAAATCTTATGTAAGCTTAAGATATACAGCTACTTGTCAGTTTTGAAAATTCTTTCAAGTTGCACTCGCCTACTTTATTAAGGATCGCTCAATTTTGAGAGAATTTTGAAATATTCCTGGCAGTGTAAATCCTACAGTGCACTCGCAAGGTTTATTTTAATTGAAGTATGTGATGGAACACGTTTTTCACAGTAATGACATCGAGTTGACACCTAGCTATCCTGTACGTGTTGTGACTAACACTAGTTACCCATTTACCTACCCATTGCGTGTCTTTCTTGTGACATGGGACACTTCTTAAAACTTAAAATTATTTGACGCACTCCATTTCAAAAGCATTTTTCCGGGTATTTGCTGGGTTTTCGCTTCCGCTAGGGCTGTTTCATTGCTTTTCATCACGTACCAAGAGTCTCGAGGTTTTCTTTTAACATGTAAAAGTGCGTCGAGATTTCTTCATTTCAACGGATTTAATTACGGTTGTGTTAATAGTAGTCCCTTGCTCCGACACTGTTGTATTCAATCATTTATCGCCTGAATGCAGAGAAAGGAAATTTCCAGAACAAAAATTCCCGCCTTCTGTGATGGTGGTGTTCACGGCTCTATTCACACATGTTCGATTTTGTGTTGACATAAGAATTATGACCGGTTAGTCGTGTAGATATGATGTAGAGTATATAATCCCTGGAGTGAGAAATACATGGAGTGATAAATATATATTTGTCAGTAGCTCTTCCTGCTAGTAGCTCTTCCTGCAGCCGTCCGCTTTACAATGGGAAGACAAATGGGAGTGGACATCACGAATTTGGAAGTTTGTACATGTAAAGACACTGTTGATCACTGATGCAGACAGATTTCCACGATTTCGAAAATGTCCGTTGAATTGGATGACCGGGGTAAAGTGTAAATGCGATGAGAGACATTATTTTTTTTTGAAAATTTTTTCAGTGGGTTTCGTTTCAGCATTATGATAAATGTGTAGGAAAATTGTAAATTAATTCTGTCAGCAAATCCTTGCAAGCACGTCCGCCAGAAATTAAACAAGCTGCTTTTCGATCATGTTTGCGCCTCTTCAAAATCGCAAAAATCTGGCTGCGAACTCCGTTTCTAGAAAAGGTCACCAAGTTTAATTATAAAATCTTAAGGAAATTTAACTTACTCACCGCCAAATTCAAATTTAGGCTGCGTCTACGGCCAGAAAAACCAAAAATAGCAGTTATTTCAATTGTAGCGCGAAATAATGTTTTAAACTCAAACCAAACGCGTTTTAAACAGGCTTAAAAGACTTTATCCTTATCATCTTATTTCGGGTCGAGAAAAAAAAAAAAAAAGAAAAACTGTGTTTTTTAGCATCTGGTTCTTTCATATAATTATTTGGTAATAATAATTTCCGCAAATAGAACGGAAGGACATAGATCTTCATCAGCAATTAAGAAAATAGTGAACAATTTCGGGACCGTATTGCAAAAATTAATCTCTCGCGTATATAAGCAAGGTGCAGTGAATTTGCGAAAATCGAACAGTTTAAGAAACTTGTCATGCCTCAATCAAAATTTGAATTTAAATTTAAGTCACTAGAATGCTTTGCTCAATACTCAGTTTTGAGCAAAGCTGCGGGAACCCACTGGATAAAATTAAATGAATGCCATCCTTTTATTAGAAGTTTTGGCATTACTAAAAGAACAAACTATCATGGTTGTTTTTTTAGCAGTATAGCTTTATTAAGCGTCGTCTCTTATGGCTATACAGTCGTTCCCGAATCAGATTGAATCGGGTCTTTCTCATACGTTGTCAACTTAATGTGCACCCCAAGACTACTTAGCGTGACATTTTCTGTCAGTTGTTTATTATTTCCTTTGACCACAAAAATCCATCCGTTCCTAGGCGATATTTGCACTAGGCAGGGTAAATAACTGTGTCGATAAGATGTTTTCACAAAACTCATTCAAATGAATAATATTTATCTTTCCGAACAACTAAAACCGTAATGACTAGCTTAATTTACATCGGTTTCTCGTTGGCGGGCCATACGCATTTGAGATACTGATCTTAGCGCCAACATGTACAAATATTTAGCCGTATTTCGCCGTCTGCTTACAAAGCAACAAAGGTGAATATTAATAAAATTTCTCTTTTTTTCTTGGCTCTGAAATGCGGACACACGCGTGTTTAAATAAATAAATATATATTTATATAGCGCCATTTTCCACTAATTGTCCATGGCGCTTTACAATACTTTAAAATTAAAATCCTAAGTTTAAAATCCTAAAATTAAAATCCTAATCCTTTAAAAACAAACTTCATTGTAAGAGTCATGAAAGTGGTTCGAGCAATCCGTTCAAAACTATGTACATTCTTAGGTTAAAAATTCCCTTTCTGTAATCCAGTATTTCAGGCGTGAATTACAATTTCTCCTCACAGATTGTTATACATTTCTTCGAATGCTTGTAATGAGAATACAGTGGTGTATCAATTGCAAGAAGATGAAAAACTGCCCGCCGAGGCAGACAAGCTGACCGGCAAAATACTGGGCTAGCCCATGTCAAACTAGCATGAAATTCCAGCGAGAGAACCACTAAACTTTTAGTATTTTAATGCTACAGAAACCAGAATTACTAGTGGTGATGGTGGAACAACAAACCTCGAAAGGGGTGCCGAATACCATGTGTCTCGCAAAATTTTCGTCGAATTTCACGGGTCTCGTAGTCTCGATTTTTTCACAAAGCGGTTTCGCAGTCTCGAGTTTTTTTCATCAAGGCTAAAGTTCCAATTTGTTTGCTTTTTTGCTATAAGCTTGAATGAAGTCTGAACGACTTAGAACCTGAACGTCTTGAGCTCGCATTCAAAATACTTTGAAGTCTCGGTCTCGCAATTGAAGGAGTTAAAATGTCTTGGGTTCGCAAAGAAAAATGCTTGTCTCGCCTTTTCTCACAGTCTCGCATTTACTAGTCACCACCCCTCTCGAAAAATACATTTTGCTTGTTAATTAACACTTCCTGTTTAAATCCTATTTGTGAAAATTTGCTAAAATGTCAGGAAATTGTCTGTTTGTTGATGAGTCTTTTGTTCCGCTTGCCCGCCTACTCGCAATTGGCAAGTAGATATTAGTTTGTGAGGAACAAATATCATTTACGTATGTTGGTTATTACGACTAGCGAATGTTACTCTCGACAGCTTCTTCAAAGCCTCTCCAAACATTGAGCTCAAACGGTCACGTTCGTTTGTTTTTCTGGTTTTGTCTCGCGGTTTTGTCATTGTACTTTTTGGAAGATTTTCAGAGCCATTTGGTAATAAACGTTGCCTGAGTCCTTGCGTAAGATGCTGGTGAAGTGTCCTCCATTTCCACGTGGGGCACCACCATGTTTTCCGTCTTTTTGCAGGGGACCAACTTCCAAAACTCTATACGAAACGAACGATTCATGTAGCCATATATGAAGGGGTTACAAGCGGAGTTTAGAACCACCAGATATGACACAACAAGTGTACCTTCAGGTGAAATGTGGAGTAGATTTCCACGGCTTAGAAATCCGATCACATAAGCTGGAATCCAGCAAATAGCGTAGGTTGAAACAAGCAGAAATAAAGTTTTAGTGACTCGAATTTCCTCCACGCTCGCTCCGTTTGTAAGACATTGCGCGTGAGGATTCGCAGCTCTTTGAAGTGTAGATACACATTGAATGTTATGCTGACGTACGGCCCGCGAAACTTTAAAGTAACATACGATTATCGTGGCTGTGCAAGGGATTAAAATAAGACCTGTGTCAAGAGATAGAAATATCATCGTAAAGTTTGGTTTGTGGAACTTTAAAACGCACGCCGCGTAACCGCTATGAAACGCGAACTCCGCCCAGCCAACGAACACGGGAAACGCGACAATCATTGCCATTAGCGTCCACAACGTTATCAGAAAAGCGATCGAGCGTTTTCTTGTAAAAATCTTCAAATAAAGCGACGGTTTTACGACCCTACAGAATCTATTCACCGCCATAAAAGCCATGGTTAGCAGAGAGACGAGCGATAAAACATACGTGAAAAATCCCTGGATAACACAACCGGCTGACCCATAACGCCAATGTCCTGAAATAAGAGCTGATATTGTCAGCGGACCGGCGATACATGAACGAGCCAAGTCTGCCACAGCTAAAGCTGTTACCCACAAATTCGTAGTCGTTCTGAGGCTGGGATTTCGCGCCGTTGCCAGACAAATGAAAGCGTTTCCTCCGATAGCTGTGATGTCAATAAGCAGCAGTGAAGTGGATTGCAACACTACCAGTTCAGCGCTTCGCGTAGGAAGCTCCATAGTTCTGTGAAAAACCGGGAAAAACCTTCAGTTGCGCGGTATTGAAACAGGTGGATTTCAAGAGACCGCAAAATTGGAAGCCAGAAAATTGCACGAGATATAGTTTCCTTTTCTTGGCTGACCGTCGCGGAAAAAAATTGAGTAAGGTCTTTCAGTGATCGACGGAGTTGTAATAAAACTGCGAGATAACTCGATTGCCAAAAATGGTTAATCACCAGCACAACCAGAAATGAATTGTGCAGCTGACCTAATTGGCTTGTGTACCCAGTGAAAATATGAAATGCTACCCAATGACTTAGCGCTAGCTTGGTTTACTAGTAACACGTAAAAATGAGAAGATCTGTAGCCGGCGACTGATGGAATATTCTTAGAATTTCCAATTTCATTTAGCTGTCATTTGAGTTGTATCCCCTGTAAATGGAAAAAAATTAATATAGCCTCGATGGATCTTTTACGCCTCAATTCGTGAAAATACAGAGCGATAAGAACATGCGGTTTTTTTTTTCTGTCAATCAACTCGGGCTAGCGTGGTTGTCTTTTGTTTGTCAAACATAGAGCTTTGTTATTAATATTTATAATTATTTCAATTCGATTACGGTATCTCTCCATTTAAACACTTTAATACTCTTCAGTTGAAAAAATCGCAGATAGCGATAAAGAGCGAAAAGAAATAGCGGTCTTTTATAACGTATCAACGATCGTTTCTCCAAATACAGAGAGGAAAAGAAATGCATTGGGTTTAAATTTAATTTGCAATGTCATAGTTATTTGACAGGTTTAGTTCTGACATATGTTCCGATTGCACAAACCCTAAGCAACTCCCCAGTGTTAAATAGCAACTGCTAAAAGAGGAAATTGGGTTTTAGAAGTTAGATTGGGTAGATGATCTGTCTGAAGCCCAGTGACAGCTTTTGGAAATCAGAAAAATTCAGAAAAAGATTGCTTGTCAAATATATATATAACCTCTTAAATTAAAATAAGCCACGTGTTTATAATGCTAGGCGATGTCAAACTAGACAAGTTCAATATCAGTTTTCTAGAATCTATAAACCTAAGATAAACTTCCTGCTCTCGTCTTTTATGTTTTATATCTGCAAGTAATTCCTCTGACAACTTACTTCGTCGAGCCAAGCGAAACCAAAAAGCGAGAGAGGATGTTATTAATACGTTTCTTTCCTTTTTCCTCTTCTTGCCCATCAAAACTATCTATTAATGCATATGATCGTTGCTTGCGAAAAACGCTTCATTTTGTTTCACCGAAACGTTTTGTTGTTAATTGCAAGTTGCATTGCAAAACATGAAATTGAACGATATTTAACTGGACTGGCTCACTCCAGTCAGTCAAAGAACAACAGGTCACGTTCAGGACGTGTAAAGACTGTAAACTTCAGGGTAACAGTAGAAAAGAAACTTCACCGCTGATGTTGCGATTTCATGACGAATGACAAAGGGACCAAATATAGACACAATTAAGCAATTGGAGTCAGGTTTCCTCGGTCGCTTTTTATTTCACGCGAGAGACAAACCTCTTGCATCTCGATAAAGAGGAATTTACGCAACGTAACTTAACGCTGTATGGTCAAATACGGTTGCAATGAAACTCCTTACAGTCACAGAAATTTTCCTCTCCTAACCGTGACCGTGTTACGAAGATCAACAATACTGTTCGCCTCGCATTAATTTCCATGTGTTTTTATATTCCCTTTCCCATCCCCTGAAAATCAACTAACGGGTAAATTTGAATGGTTTTCAACATTACAAGGACATTAAGTGGTGTTAAATTATATGAATATTAACGCGTCATTTTAATATTCTGCTGTCGTTTAAATCATTTTGACGAAGGTTGTTGATCAGTTTTAAACGAGTGATTCTATACTTTTGAAAAAAAATAATAATAATAAAAAAATAAAACTAGAGTTGAACACGTTTGTCTTGACAAGTGTCCTTGACAATTGTAATTTTATTTGCAATAATAGCAGTACAGCTGTGTCCTACATAACACTCGGAAATCCATTTGTGTATATTAAAGTGCTGAAAGAATAATTTAAAACTCCCGGAGTTACAGTGCCCAATGAACTCTTCTTTGAAATTGTGCAAGTAATAAATTTATTTCACCTTTTAGACAAAAATTGAGCCCGTTTTAAGGCCTTAAGATCTGGTTTCCATATGGACCAGAAATTGAAATCTACGTGCATACCTTGTCGAAAATTTCGCGACAATGTAGTTTACCAAGAGTAGATAAAGAGTAAGAGAGTTCATCGCCCATACGGGCCTTATTTTCCCTCTAACCCCTCTAAAGTTGTTTTTAGATACGGCACCCAGTTCCTCCGTGGATAATTCTACCACGCGCGTTGCGTGGAAGTTTCGTCGACGATAAAAATGCGTGTAAAGCCACGCGCAAACTTCGCGCCACAGGATTGGCTGTTTTTAGTCCTTCCTGGGATGTGCGAAACCGGAAGTGATCTAAAAATGCCTTGAGAGAGATAGCCTTGGGAATAAGGTCTACATGGGGGACCCCTCTTACCATTTATCCCCTCTTGAACGATTTGTTCATACCATTTTACGCTAAAATTTTATATTTACTTCAGTGACGTAACTGACCTGAGATTTAACAATAAACACTTAATGACTGACCCCAAGGGAAACAGTGAGTTGTGTTTCCCCGAGACCCTCAATGTCGCCGAGGGGAACATTGAGGGTTGAGGGAAAACAAAACTCACTGTTTCCCGCGGGCCAGTCAAAATAAGTGTTTTGTTATGTCTCTCAACACAAAAATAGAAAAAAAAAAACCCTGCGGGGCCGGGTTGTTCAAATCCCGATTAAGCTAACCCAGGATTAGCGAGAATTTTGATTTGAGTTTTGCAACTTGCCGGTGCTGTTTTCTGTTTATATTGTTTGCCCTTCAGTTTTGAGTTTAAATAATATCAAACTCCACAAAATATAAGAAGTGAAAAACATTTTTATGTAAGAAAAAATTAATACTTCGGTTAACTTTTAATCCTGGTTTAGCGCTAACCTGCTTTCGAACAACCGGGCCCAGAGTTTTGATCCACGACACATGACACGTTCTCTTCCAATCGGAAAATAACAATTATTTTTGAAACATTCAGTCAGTATTCATGGCGAGTTTTTAGTGCTCCATACATTTGTCCGTATGAAAAAATCCCTCAAAGTCCGCCGCGAAAAGATTAAATACAAATGCATGGAAACAACATGCAATTAAAAGTTGGTATAAATACTGCGAAATTATCATTTTGAAAAATAAAATCTCGTTCCACAGAATATATAAATTCTAAAATGAACGAACAGGACAATCTAAAAACAGGTATTTTGCCACGCGTTTAAGATCTAAAGGCAAATTTTTATGTGGAAATTCTTTTTTGCTCGTGTAGACGAGGAAAATTGGCCAATTTCTATGTGACGAATTTATTTGCTGAAAAGCTAGCGTGTTAGCTTTTATGTGACATAAAAGTTGTCACATACGAAAAATTGCCCGTGTAGACGAATCGTCACATAAAATGTGGCAAACATGTTCGTAGGCGCCATAATTTTTTGGGTAGGGGGGGGGGGGGAGGTGGGGTGGGGCGGTGACTACGCAGCCTCGCCTTGTTTCTGCGTATCTCTGCTGTCTAAAGTCATCACTGGCGCACTAAACTTTGAATTGCTGACAAATATGTGCTGTGCCAGCTATACGATCAAACATATTTGCCACATAAAAATTGTTACACAAAAATTGCTCGTGTAGACTAGGCTTAACTTTTGCGATATAAGAAAATCCAATGGCGAGGGAAGAATCTTGCACACGCGTTCTGAAATCTTACTTACGCCCAAAAAGCGTCGCAAAAAAACCTTTTTTCCACCTGCCCTGAGTCTCATTACTTGTATCACCTTCAGCAGACGCAGAAGAACCCTGTCGGTCACTATTGCTAAAGGAACCTTGCTTTCTCAAAGCCTGCGCTTTTTTCATCATTTCTTCCTCGGCTCGCTTGAGCTCTAGCAGTTCTTTCTTCTGTATCTCGTCGCGTTCCCGCTTTCTCTTGTCAGCTTCTTCACGAAATTTCTCCTCCAACCTTCGACTTTCTTCCAGCAGCATCTTGCTGCTGTCGGCCGCTCCTTTAGATCGTTCATCTTGCCTGTTTCTTTGTTCCTGCAGCTCGGCTTCAATGATTGCCGCCTGAGTTTCGCTATGCTCAAGTCTCTTGCGTTGCACTTCCAAGAGTTTCTTTCTTTCATGTTCTTGTTTCGCCTTGTTGGCTTCTCTAAGTTTCTCTTCCTGTTCTTGTTTCCGCATCGCAAGGTCTCGTTTCGCTTTTTCCTGCTCTCTTTTCTCTTGATCTTGCTGCAATACCCGTTTCTTAGCTTCTTCTCTCTCCTTCTCCAGTTCCTTTCTCTTTTGTTCTTGTTCAAGCCGCTGTTTTTCCGCGATTTTCATGGCTTCATGTTCTTCTCTCTGTCGCTGTTCTCGAGCGCGCCGTTGTGTTTCAGCCATTTCTGCAGCCTTCGCTTCATCTTCTTTTCGCTGCTCCGCCATTCGCTTTTGCTGCGCTGTATCTCGCTGCGTCTTCTCGTCTTCTTTCTCTCTCAATTGATCCAGGTATCTTTTCCACTCCTGCTCCTTGATGCGTTGTTCCTTTTCACGTTTCTCTTTCTCATTCGCCATTAACTGCTCTTCTAGTTCTAACTTGCGTCTCTCATCCTCTTGCCTTTTTTCTTCTCGTTCTCTTCGCTTTCTATCTGCTTCTTCTCTCTTTCTTGCCTCTTCCTTCGCCAGGTCGTTCTGTAACAACTCCGTCACAACTTTCTCCTTCTTGGTCAAAAACTGTTGTCTTACTTCTGTCTCTAACAAGCGGGCTTCTTCAGACGTCTTATGTCTTTCTTCTTCAAACTCCTTCCTCTTTTGAGACTCCACTGCTCTCCTTGTTTCAACATACTGATTGATCTCCTCGTTCTCTTTGTGTTTTTCCAGTTGCCAGTGTTTTTGCTTCTCGGCTTCTACTTTGGCTTTCTCTTCTTGTTTACGTTTCAAATCTTCTGTAAAATTCACCCACTCTACTTCCTGTTTCTTCTGTTCGTCTTGTTTCCGTTTTTGTTCTAGCATCGCTCGTTCCATTTCTTGCTCTGTGTGTTTCAGTTTTTCACGTCCAACTTGTTTCTGCTTCTCAAGTCGTTTTTGTTCTTCTGCAGCTTTCTTCGCTTCTTCTTGCAGTCGCCTCTCCTGCTCTTTTGCGAAGAAGTCTTGACTTTCTTGTTGTTTCGCAGTCTCAGTTTCACGTATCCTTTGCATTTCTAAAGAAACAAGTTTATCTGCTTCTTCTTTCGCCTTACTTTTCTCCGCTTGCCGAAGCTGCTCAAGCTGTCGTTTCTTTTCCATTTCTTCTCTAAGCCATTCGTCCTTCAATCTCTTCTGTTCTTGAAGCAGTTTATCCCTTTTGCTTTCGTTGTTTTCTGTCCCTTCTTTCTCCTTGGCTCTTTGATAAGCAATCATTTTTGTGGCTTCTTCCCATCTCTTTGACGCCTGTCTTTCGCCACCAAAGGCTTTGCACTCACTTTGCAACTGTGATTTCACTTCGCTAGAGATCTCTTTCTCTCTCAACATGCGCTCATTCTTCCAATTGTTCACGAAATCGTCGTCAACAGATCCGGCCGAGCTATGTTCTGGAGAATCTACACTTTCAGCCATTTCTTCCTCATAAATCTTTGCTAAACAAATCAAAGAAACGAAAACAGCGTCAAAAGAGCTACTTAACAGCTCACGTCAACAGAATGCTTGTAACCTCTTTGGTGCTTTTCTACATTATAAGTTAACTGGACTACTATTACACAACTAACAACAACAACAACAAACTTTATCCCGTCAGGGGAACCCTACGGGTCTGAAAATTGATATCTGTTACCCAGCTAATTTCTTGCTAGCTGGAAACCTCAGAGTCACCTATTGACAGAAACCAGTCCTCCCGTTTGAACAGGTCTTGGATGGTCGTCGTCTCCTCTAGGCCGGCTGTAACTCAAGGATTCTGGTTTCACTTAGGCTGTTCAGGAGGAAACGCTGCTATTTTTAGCTGTCAAAGTAAACCCGAGTCCGGCGTACTAGCGCAGGCTCCTTTACCAAACAGCGGCTGATAATCGAGCCTATGCCATTTTAAGTGGTTCCTTTTCAGGGTCAAATAAAGCTGAGCCACACCCAGATTGGTCTCATTTAAGGGTTTAATTCCAGTGTTCAGAAGAGCATGGGAAGCAGGCCGCAGACCCCCACCCAATTTTTCTGCAAGTACATGTACGTATTTAAGTTGGTTGAATAAACAAACAGGTCCTCTAGGTAAGATTACTCAGACAAATAAGTACAACTAAATCATCAATGAACAACTCATTGTTCATATTGATACATAAAGCCCAGACTAAGCTTTACCAATATATCACCTAATCCAGATTATACATCTAGCCATAACAATAGACCCTATTCATAAATAGCTGCCAATTTAAAATTCTCTTGTATACATTTAAATTAGCCCCACTAACCTCATTTGAGAGAAAAATGATTTCGAATTATCAACTCAAAAACGAGGTAAGTTGGGCTAATTTTAATACTTACAAAATAATTTTTAATTGGCAGCCATTCATGAATAGGGTATAAAACTGTTTTCAACTAGGTGTGTGGTCTCAATTGAGGGGAGGCATGGTGATAAGGTCTGGATTAACAAAAGTTACAACTACTTGTATTAAATGTCAGGCAGTATAAAATGGCAGGCTGTGGACTGCAGACTGCAGGCCAAGTGTAAAATGCAGATTGCAGACCACGGGTAAAATGAAGACTGTGGACTTTCACTGAATCATGTTACCATTTCCATCATTGAGAACTAACAGAGCTAACTTTAAACAGGCTAACTGGAGTATTATTCAGGCTAACCAGAGTGATATTCAGGCAAACTGGAGAGCAGGCTCTTTATAGTTATGGAAATAACATGATAATATTATATACTTAAAAAGTCTGAAGTCTGCAGTCCTCATTTTACCTTCAGTCTGCATTTTACCCTTGGTCTACAGTACGCAGTCATACAGCCCACAGTCTGAGTTTTACACTGACCGATTAAGGTAATTCCCCTGAAATAAAACTGCCATTGATTTTTGTTCAAACTTTGTCCAATGAATAGTTATCATAGGAGAACTTTATTTATAAAAAAAGGGGGGGTGCCCATGCTCGTTAAGGAGCAGTGAGGCATTGAAAATGTCCCATTTTAGCATTATTCAATGCTTATTACAAGAACGCATTCCAAGTTATTGTAAACTCTTTGTGAGCCCAGACTCATGAAAACACACCTCAAACTACAGTCAAAACTTGTTTCGGACACAAATAAACTTTTTAAGTTTGATTTTGACAGACAGCTGATTCCTTGTTAAAATATTGGAACCAAAATGCTTGCCACAGCTATCAAACTGCAAAATAGAAAAGACTACAGTGCAGCTGCTATTTTCCTTATTTATTCAATTATCGACAATAGAAATCAGATCAGTCTTTTCTCACGCAAAGCTAATGATTAGTTGATTAAAGTGACTGGAAAAAAATTTGGGGTGCCCGAGCTCATTGGTGAGCTATAGCCAATTTTCAACTGACAGAACTCAATATCAAGGCAAATCAGTCATGTTTTCAATGTACGTGTGCACAAACGCGTGCTAATGACGCCATAAATTATGTGCAGTAAGGATGCACAATGCAATACCGGGAAATGACCTTAAATATTGACCTACTGACTGCAAAATACTGCGAATGAACAAGTTAAAAAAAACAATTTAGGTAGGAATGATCTGACACAAAGAGCAATTAAAAATTTTAGTCATCCACGAGGCATATGACTTCAAGAACTTCTTAATATATCAGTACAGTTGAACAACCGCTAACGGATAACTGCCATACGCAGACATGTCCCATAAGCAGACAGGTAGCAATGGTCCCAGCCACAATTTACAAACACTATATTTTTATACTCCCGCATGCACTGAGACACCTCTCTTATGTAGAGGGTCGTACAGGGAGGGGGTCTCTGGCACGGTTCAGGAATGGAAAAAATAGCGAATCACAGATCACAGACATCAAAATTTCATTTTCCTGATTCACAAAAATAAGCAAGTCATATACTCTTTTTAATAACCTGCTCTTACACTAGAAAAACTGTTTGAAGAAAGCAAAATCATAAAGGCGAAGTCAAGGCTCCATATTGCAAATCGCATACCTAAATCACTCTCAATAGACGTTTCTAGCCATTTGGAGGGCTTGCGTCTCAAAATCACGTAGACTAGAGTGTTGAAATCACGAATATCAGTTAATAATTCAAGTTCTTCTCGGGTCTCGCAAAACCTTCAGGTCACGGATCATGAGGAATAATTTTTTAAATTCATGTTTCACGGAAAATAAAATCAGCTAATCACGCATCAGGAGAATACCCTGTACAACCCTCTATGCAGACACTTAGTAATGGTCCCAGCCAAATACAAACACTGCATTTTTTAACCTCCCATAGGCAGACACCTCTCCAAGACTTATCCTAAGCGTGTCCACTTAATTGCGAGGTTCAACTGTATTTGGATTTTCAAAAATAGAGCAATTATCTTGAAGCACAACTATTAGTCTATAAAGTGAAGTAAAACTGGTCAGAAATTATTGTTATTTTGGAAGAATTATTCATTGATTGCCATTGAATTTGTTTTAGTCCATCATGCTGGCCCATTTTCAGTGGAGGACAAGATAACTTCCAATCATGTCTTTGGCAATTTAATTTATTTTGTAACAATTTATAACTAAAGTATAATAACAAACATACTTCTTTATCAGTTCATTGGCATAATTAGTGCCTCATTAGCACCCTCCAATAAATCCACATGTCTTTGATTGAACATAAACTCGGCTGTTAGGAAAAATTAACATAATGTTGCAAATTTGACCACAAATAGATAATTAAAGGTTTTAAATTTTAATAAAAAAAGACTAAAAAATATCAAAAGTTATGTGACCTTTAGGTATATCGACCAAAGATTTGAGCTAATGTAGACAAATTTGCTATCTATGGCAATTTGGTTTTATTGTTGCCAAGCCAGAATGACTTTGAGATGAGAGCAGCCTGAACTAAATTTAGGGTGTCTGGAAAACCTGAAGAGCGAATAGCGAATAGTCGCGAATAGCGAACAGCGAATAGTCCAGAATAGCGAATAGCGAATAGTACGAATAGTGCGAATAGTGGTGAACAGTCTCGAATAGTGGCGAATAGTGGCAAATAGTGGCAAATAGTAACAAATAGGGTACCCAGTATCTTGCAGTTAACCTCGTAGCAACTTAGGATGGGATTTTTCCGCTAAAAAGCACAGACGCTTATCAGGACAAAAGGTGTTTCTAAACGTAATTTCTTCTCTTTTAACCGCTGCAAAAGCGTAAATACGTCTTTATTAGGTTATCCTTGTTTTTTCTGTTTTCTTAATGTCGGCGATGGACAGCCTACTAGCCTGAGTCCGGAGAAGAAAAGGTAATAAACTCACTGAAATTCTGTTGCTTATTTGGATAATTAATTACCGCAGGATATTAGATCTAAAGCGGTGACTATTGACGACTATTCGTCACTATTCGCCACTTTTCGCGACTGTTCGCCACTATTCGCACTATTCGAGACTATTTGCACTATTCGGGACTATTCGCTATTCGCTATTCGCGACTACTCGATATTCGCTATTCGGGTTTTCCAGACACCCCTAAATTTAATATTTGTGGTTAATAGAAACTAGTTTTCCACTGCCTGTCGGGGATCACAGCGAGTGAAACAGCCCTCAAAGATCAAAATTGGACAACAAACTTACGTGACAGACTTCAATGTATCTACAATACAATTTGATTTCACGATCTCTTGACACGTAGCCGGATGTATTAAAACAATTGAGTTATCCCCTAGCTAACAAATTGAAATAGAATCTCAAGTGTTAAACATGCTCGGTGACAAAAATGCCTAGTTTCTCGCCACATAAACTAATGTAACTTTATTTAAGAAATACAAGCAATCCGTTTAACTCACCTGTAAATTCCACGTGAAACACTTGACTCAATCTCAGCCCAACAATGTAGGCTTACGGACAGCTGCGTGTTCCTTGATGTTCAGAATATTGTCGAGGGTTGTGAATTTGATCTGTTTTAAAATACTTCCATCACTTTGAGAGCGTTTAAAATCCTCGAAGATCACTTTTGCATAACAGTGAAAGCCTCATAACCTTAAAACAACCACTGTATTTCGGTCCTAAAAGTAGATTTACGTGCTGTTATGCATGGTTACATCGACCAGGCGTCTTATGGGCAGAGACACAGCTAGGGACTGGTACCCAATGACGGAGGAAGCTGACCCGAAAACCCGCGAGGAAAGGGTAAGAACCCGTATTGAAACCGCCACTTCAGAACATCTCCAGATCGCTCTTCTAACGTACATATCATATTTTAAACTGTATATAGTTTGACTTTGAGTACAAAAAACGTGAAAACAAAACACAACTAGACAACAAATCCGAAATGCGGAAAACAAGAGGTGGCCGAATTGCCATGGTATCTGACGAATTTGGGGTCTACTAAATGGTTACCTCAGGGGACCGGAAATTCCAAGGCAGTACTGAGTAGGAATAAAATTAAGAAGTTTACAGTCGATTAGCAATTACTAAAATGTGCTGTTTTGATAACTGTGAACACGAGTGACGACGGACATTCCTTCACTACCCACCCCACCCTGGATATTCTCAAAGCAGATGTACATACTTGTATGCATACACTAGCGAAATCTGCCCAGTTTATTTTTTACAAGGACATATATGTGTGTTGTAGATATAACCCCACCGATAACATGAGAATTTCGTTTAACATGAAGCAGTTTGGTTGAAGGAAGTAATCGAGCCGGAGCTAAGAAGAGAAATTTTGTACTACGATTTCGCAATGAAAGATGACAGCTGAGCTGCTTAAAAAAAAGATCATTTAGTTTACGTGCATTCCGGAGTGAAGCACTCGCAAAAACAACAAAGTAGAGGAAATTGTTTGCTTATAACTGTTTACACAGCGCATATCACAATAAAGGTTGACGCGATATGTTCTTTCATCTTTGTTATTGAAATTAAACCTAATCTACTTTGAAACTTTGCATTCACTCAAAGGCACAAACTATTTAGCCGCAAACATAACAGTTGAAGAAAGCAGAAAGCTATGGAAGTCTTCGGAAAGTTGAAACTTTTACAACTAATTTTACTGGGTTGCAGCGCTCTTGGTTTTCGCAACAATCCTTCCGTTTTGTGGGATTCAAACAACCCCATGTAAGTTACTTCATAGAGTTATATTAGGTACTGAATTTTAGCAGATCTATTTTAGTTCGTGCTGTTAGTCGCTGTTTTAAAGAGTTTTTGACAAATTCACAGCATAGACCAAGAATGATAAAG
This sequence comes from Orbicella franksi, assembly GCF_964199315.1. Classification (NCBI taxonomy): domain Eukaryota; kingdom Metazoa; phylum Cnidaria; class Anthozoa; order Scleractinia; family Merulinidae; genus Orbicella; species Orbicella franksi. Next base: position 20,381,281 of record NC_138159.1, read on the forward strand.
AATCGAGTGACTTACGTTGAAGTTTTACATTGCATAATTTGGCGGGGAAGTTTACAGAGACGCACTGGAATTCAAAACTTAAAAAGCCATGGTTATCCAAAGAGATGTTTATTTTAAACATCTGAACTGTGTAATGGCAACACTTTGAAAGAAAAACAAAATCAGTCGTCAGTTAAAAATCAGTTTGTTTATTTCTCAGTTTTCCGGCAATAACACTGACTGGACTCGATAAAAGTGACTCCGACTTAATTTTCATTACGTTTAGTCTTTTGATCACAGAAAGGTTATAAGTCGACCACAGTTTGCCAGTAGTTGTCAGAGAGAATTTCGGTCAACACTTCGGACGTTTCAAGACACTAACCAACAATTCAGCCAATTTCAAGAATGCAGTTATTTATGCTTTTAATCGCTCCCTACAGGATTAGAAAAAGTGAATCAGTCTTTAATACCATCTAACCGAATTTAAAAGTAAACGTATTACATTGTTTTAAACAACATTGCTCTGACCATGTAAAATATGTCAACAGCTTTCAAAACCAGTCTCAGCAGTCGGGGAAGCAACTTCATGAAGGGCAAAGACCCCCTCGCCAAGGGTCGGGACAAAGAGATCAACCTCAGGTCTTTTAGTCTATTAAACTTAAATATACTTAAGACTTTTCTCGGTCACGGACAAGTTTGCATCCGGCGCCTAATTGGTACATCTGCACATTCCCGGATTTTAAGCGAGCGAACTTAAAATACTCGTGTACCAAAACAAGTATTATTTTTCTAACCCTGTGTTCAGATTAAAAAGACAATTTGTTTGTTCAGATCAGGGTCACATTTTATGTCTACGTGTTAAATGTACACGATTCCCTCATTGTATAGATTTATTAAGTCTTTTTCATTGTAGATGAAACAGAAAGTGAAAAACCTGTCTTCCATGAGTGCGATCGCTGTGAAAGCAAACGGGAAAAAAATCTTTATTGCAAGTTGAAATCTTTTCCAGCAATTCCAAGTCAAACGCCAAACGAAAATATTCCACTCTTTATAATTTGTACCGCAAACGAAAACAAGCTGTAATACCAATGTTTACCACGGAATTGTGCTAATTATTAAAACAGAAAAATGAAGTAACCATAGAGAGAAATGCTGAGGCGATTCACAACCTCCGTTCCCTACAAAAATATCATAGCAAGCATGCAAAATTTAGTCTCGAACCTTTCCAAAGGGGTTCACGTTACTTGCCATTGAAAAACCTTCAAGAAGAACGCGTCATCGTAGATTACACCTTTGTGTTAGAACACGTCATGAGATTTGTTGTGGAATAAAACGGAATTTTAATCACTAGTCTTTTCTTAACAGAAATAGAATGCGCGACCTTCGTATTTTATTCTTTCTTTTACATTTCGTATTGACGACTTCACACTATATTTATCCTTCAATTCACTGGACACCTCTTAATCCAATGTAAGTAATCTGATGTTATATTTTTTGCTCGATAAAATTCGATGCTTTGCTCGGTTGATTCAGCTTTCTTTGTCCCTCGAGTTGTAGAATTGAGATAGCATTTTATTACGCTAAAAACCACTTAAAATTTTCGTTTAACATATCGAATGTTTTTATATTTAATAGCTCTTTTTATTTATTTATTTATTTTTTGATTGGAATTGCATAGAAGTTATTCATCTGGTTCGAGAAGTCCTTTATAAAACAGTGCAGTATTGTTCCAAGCCGAATCAAATTCACAACTTTTTTTTTATGTCGTTGCCGATCTATGGAATAACTAGGGATTGTGTAGTATCGAACAAATCCTCCGTTCTTCTTTTGTTACTAAACCTCTGACCGAGTTCGAGTTCTTCGTTACATTGAACGACTGCTCGCAAATCTCGAAAACCTAACTGATCAAAGCTGTGAGAGCTTTGATTAGTTTTCGAGATTTGCGTTAAGGGTCACTGCAGGATTTCTTACCAGATACTCGTGCGGCTTTATAGCTAAAACACTTCGAAAACTCTCTGCCACACTGCGGTCATATGCAAAACTAAAAGATGGTGACATCAAAGAAAACAATTCAGGGGGAGACACGCAATATGCCAGTTTCTACTAGTGATCGTAAACAAGGACTTGCGAAGATATCCTAGACTCGTGGATCTGCTTATGCATTAATTAAGAGCGCGAGTTGACTGAAGTTTCAAGAGATTGCGGGCTATCCGCAACGCGTCCGTTTCACTTAAGAATCAAGGCCTGAACTCATTGATCTTGGCCACATATCGAAACAAATCACAGCGCAACTTTGGCCTTTAAATGTCCCACTCTGCAATCGATACATAACCGAACAGCTCGTTTGCCGCCATAACTGCGCCGGAGAACTGTTTGTAAGTTTTTAACTACGCCATTCTGCAAAGTTTTCCCGTTGCAAAATGACCTCAGAAACATTGAACAATTTTTCCAGAAGAGCTATTGTTTTGAAATAAGGCTGATAAATGCCACGATCGTTCTTTCCGTCGCTTAAGATATCAGTAAGGGGAAAATTTGCAATTTTGCATAATTTTACTTTTTTAAGCGGTTGGATAAATCTTAAAGTAATCTTCAAGATAAAAAAAAACTCCACGAAAAAATCTTATATCTGCCGCTAATTATTGCGCGAGAAAGATTGTTTTGCATATTAATTACTTAATTGAGAGTTGACAAGTTCTGTCAAATGAATTAATTATCGAGGCAAGAAGTCACATGACATCAAGATCATGCTGAGTTGACACGCGATTTGCGCGCCATAATCAGTGGCGGATGTCTTCGAAGAAGACAGAGCGATCTTGCCCGTTTTCATCGGCTAAAGGAAGGCCAAAGAAGGCGAAAAACACTTTCAACAAAGAGTGGGCCGCTAAATTAGCGGAAAGCGGCAAAGGGTTCGTTTTACAATCAAGAAAAATTGCTGGATGAACGCGACAACGATCGCGATCACGAAGACAGCGAGCAAGCCGAATTGAGCGCAAGCCGCGCTAAAATACTGTTGCAAGAAACTGTCGAAGCAGAGGAGATTGACGAAGAGAAGTGGACGAAATTGAAAGGCAGTTCGATTGTACAAAATTAGAATCAGCAGTGCAACATTTTTTTTTTCTTACCCAGCTATTGTCATTTCTTCCAGTATCTTTGCCTTTGCATCAACATCAGTCGATGTAGTCCCGTTTACGACGTCCTCTCCAACGTTTCCCTTTGTGCGCTTGCATTTTCTCGGGAACCTTCTAGGGGCCTTCGGCATGTTAACAGTGACATGGTCATAATTTTGAAGATTAGTCAACCGATACGTAAAATTTCGAACGCTAATATGGTAAATCAAAAGATAATTTTACGTTTACTAACTTTGGAATTCTGACTTCACAGATGAAAAAGCGGTTTATTCACTGGTGAATAATTTACCGCGCGCCGTCGCGGAAATTTGTATCTGTTCCATGTTAACTATCACAGTCCTATTGTTATACAGAAAGTTGATTCCTCTGCGGTGTCTCCCTTGGTGTGATAATCTCATAACACTTGGATGCCGCCGAATTTTATTTTTTCTCTGTTTCTCGAAAGTAAAAAATAGGCGACTTGTACGTGCATTTCGAGTTCCAGGTCGGCAGCCCCTGGACCAAATTGGCTGAAATTCGGAGAGAATGTTGTCAGAACGATCGCCGACAAAACCGTGTCTGCGAATTCTGATTACTCTTTTCATTAAAAATTTATGCCTTTTTTTCGCGGGCAGTCCTATTTTTTTCCCTTTTCTAACTTTATCCTCTTGTAAAATAATAACAAACGCATGTGCCAAAAATCTGAGACACGGTTTTTGAGGTCAATGTGTGAAGAAACGGATGCCATGTTAATCGTTTTCTCCGACCTAAATTTAGCGAGCGTATACCTTGATTTATGGGTTCGTGAAGCTTTGTAAATATATTCACATTTTCGAAACACGGTAAATTTTTACCGTTTTAAACAGGTCAGGTCATAATCTGTAGTTATTAAGCTTCCAGTAAATATACGGTTTATATGGATTTTTGTCAAAGCCACGAACGCTAGAGCGGACTGTGCGCGGATGGTCAAATGGGTTATACTGATACCTTAAAGGAGCTATGTCACAGTTTGCGCATGTCGAAAAGTTTAGCCTAAATTAATCTAAATTTTTCAAGTTCGTCGGTTGTAATCCGTGTTAATCTTCCCAATCCTTAACCATCCTTGTTCCTTTACGGGTTATTATTATCTCTTTGGTGTTTTTTTCTGTCTTAGTAAACTACCATTTTCAGGTTTCCTTCAGATCAATTTAAACGTAATTTTGTACCTGGCCAAAATTACCGGCTTAAAATAGCGTGACTGAGTTCCTTCTATGTTGATTTATTTCTTACAGATTTCAAACCAACTATTCGTTGGCCGTCCTGGCTAACAGCAAGATCAAAATTGTTTGCCCGAATCCCGCGATGATCCCGACTGCTATCGAAGGGAGCATTCGCTTGGAAGAGCTTTATGAAAATCTGTGGATAGTGGACAAACAGGCTTATGACACATGCGCAGTAAACACCTCTAACTATGGCAACAGAATTCTGATGAAATGCGACACTCCTCTGAAGCTGCAATGCTTCAGTATAATCTTTCAGCGGTTCAGCGCCGTTGGTCCGGATGGCTTGGAATTTGAGTCTGGAAAGGAATATTTCTTCATAGGTAAACCTGTAAACTAGCTAGTAAGCTAAGCGTAGCTCCACGTTAAATAAAGTAATGTATCGTATCGTAGGTAACTAACATAAATTATCTGTCTTTTCACGTTCATAATGCTTCTTTGAAACCTTCTAAAGACAGGTAAACAATTCTGATGACTCACTCGCGGACGCTAAAGAAAAGATTGATAGGCACGCAATGCGTGCGTATTCTTTATTGGTGTGAGGAGCAGTTGTTGTTGTTGTTGGTTTACACAGACTTTCCTCAACCAAAAGGGGTGCACTATCCTATGAGATCTACGTGGTTACTGACGAACGAAAATCACAGAATTGCAATAGGAGCTAAGACATTGTTCATGTTTTAAACTAAGCTTTTAAAACAATTAAATGTAGTCTGCACGTAGAGAGGGTGCTGTATCGCGTTAACCGGCAAAAATTGAATTTAGTCCACGCAATTCTAGATATTAATGTGTCGTGTCTCCTAATGTAAAACACGATACACTATGTAATTTTATTGTAAAAATAACAGCAGACGGTTAGAATAATTACAGAAAAATCATCTTGAATTTGATAAAATTTTAATCCAAGCTAACCTGAAAATTTGGCGTTTCGAGAGTGGGTGTGTTTTAACTCGTTTGGAGCAAAACGGAAGGTCAGAGAATGAATATCAATCAATCAATCCATCAGTCAACCAATCTTTATTTACAGAGGGTAAAACACCTTATACTTTTAGAACTAACAAACTTGTGGGCCTCTAAAATATACAACAACTAAAAATCTCTTTAAAACCTATGTAAAAATACTATGCAGTTTTCTTCTAGATTTGTGTTGGTAATTTTCCACTTTTCTCAGTTTTTTCAATATTCCGAACAGTATATTCCTCAACGTGAGCTCTGTTTGTCCTGCCTCCGATTTCTGAACTTGTTTTTGTTGCATTTCAGCTACCTCTAATGGACAAAAGACGTCCCTGGATCAAACCTCAGGTGGAAGATGTGCCACTCATAACATGAGGATTAAGTTCTATGTCTGTAACGATAAAAATGGTAAGTGCTGTATCGATGGAGTAACGCCGGATCAAAAGCCACAAGAGTTTATAGAAACACACTGCAAATCGCAACCAGACACTTAAGGATCGGAACGTAGTCACTAAGCATAGGAGATGGTAAATGGTAAATGCGAGACTTGAAGAAGGCGAGACTAGCGTTTTTCTTTGCAAGCCCGAGACATTTTGACTTTTTAAATTGTGAGACCGACACCGCAAAGAGTTTTAAGTGCAAGTGCGAGGCGTTCAGATCAGTTTTAAGATGCCCACATCATTTATAAAAACAAACAAACGAACAAATCGGCACTTCAAGAAATTCTTAGCCTTGCAAAAAATTGAGATTTTGAGACAGCTTTGTGAAAAAATCGAGACTGTGAGACATACATAACCACCAAAAATCGAGAATGTGAGACCGTGAAATTCGAAGAAAATTTTGCGAGACCCATGGTTTTTAAAGGACCATTATATTCGTCATCCGTAGTTTATTCTCAGCATGCATAAAATGACTTACCAAGACTTCACAACGCTGATTGGTCGCAATTTGTCTCTTAAACTGTAGTCGCTCGGCCACAGTCTGCGAAATCAAACAGCCATAATTTTCTATAAATCACGTCTCAGAGATGACGTTAGTGTGCATATAGTCTGCGGTTATCGACCGAGACATTGCCAAGACAACACGTGATCGCCGACTATGCTAGCGAGCCATGAACGTTTTCCAGTCTACGGCAACAAGCTCATCATGTGACAATTTTCAGACCAGTTGTGCTTATTCTAGCAAGTATTCTGATTTGTATATCCATGAAAATCGGGAATTCTTTCTATCAATTTGAGGATATTTTGAAATTTTCTCTGACCGATTAGACAATGTAGAATCGATCGGGTATTCGTGAGTTTTAATTTAACGTTCTTGTGACCATTGTCTGACAATTTTTCACTGGATTTCTCTGCAGATCCAAAGTGTCAAGACAGCCCTGTATCAACTGTCCAACCCTCACAGACAGTTACTGTGTGTCCCTCGCCAACTCAAACTATTCAGGCTTCTTTCATACCAAAACAGCCCCAGTACTGTTCTGGTGAGTTAACGAGAGTTTTTTCCCTTAATATTTAAATCTGACTTATCTCGAACATACAAAAAAATTTATTGTTGAGGACGTGAAGGGCCACGCGACACACTAACTTGAACTGAGGTACTGCCTTTATTTCGGATCTCTCGTAAAGGAGCTACGTCACGTTTAGCACATCGTGAAAAGTTTTGCCTAAATTTTTAAAGGTCATCGTTTGTAATCTTGTTAATCTTCTCCATCCTTGACAATCCTTGTTCCTTTATGGCTTATTATTATCTCCTTGGTGTTTTTCTATCTTAGTAACCTATTCTTTTTTAGTTCCCTTCAATTTAAAGGTAAGTTTGTACGTGGCCAAAATAACTCAAAATACCGTGACTGAGCTCCTTTAATCAAGACAGGCATTTTTGTGCAAAAATAAAACAATTTAAAACCCAAAACTAGCAATAAGAGGTAGAAATTAACACTTACTGCGCCTCTCAATAAAATGCGCACTCTAAAATTCAAAGCTCAACCAACAAATGCGTTTCTCGCTACCGTCAATCAAATGTTCGGCGGCTCCTCCCAGCTTCCGACTACAACCGAGCACTGTTTCGTATCATGAGATTTCTTACTTAGTAACATGGTTCGCAAATACAGAACCGCGCGCTCGGCAGTAGCCAAAGCTGGGAGAAATAATTGAGTATTTTACGCTCAAAGTTCCAAAGGCAACGACTGACAGCTTGTGGTTTTGCTGGGCAACTGGATCCGCGCTCCCATCTGGCACGAAGTTAACCCTGTAGCTCAGGTTGTTCGAAAGGTGGATGGCGCTATCCAGCCTTCGAACAACAGGGGCCTGGGGCCCGTTTCTCGAAAGCCCCGGAAACTTTTCGGGCCCGTAAAGCCATTTTTAATTCATCTGAATCTAAAAGCAGAGAGGTGTATGCGCCTGAAACTTCTTTTATGAAGAGAACCTCTGTTTATATTTAGAATATGTGAATAAAAGGTTTGAGATTTTGCTATGGCTTTCCGGGTGCGAAAACTTTTCGGGACTTTCGAGAAACGGGCCCCTGGTCATTATTGCAAACGCATTTCTCAATATTGATATGCCAACAATAATTGAAGGTATTGCATGGTATTACTAATGATTCAAAATTCTTTTATCAATCTGTCTCAAGCAACTCCAGACAATCAGCAAGTGAGCGAACTTCTTAATTACACTAGACTGATCCCAGAGATCTTCAACCACACCAGCCAGCTGACCACCCTGTGGGCTCAGGTCAAAAACATGTCTGAAAAACTAAACGCCGTTCAAGAAAAACTTGAGAATTGCAGCTTTGGAGCAGGGAATGGTCACGTGACTTTACAAACGACGACTACGATTCCGACTCCAACTCCGACTCCGACTGAGCCAGGTTAGTGACGTCATGTTACAGAAACACAGAACCGAATAAGATGACGAGAAAGTTTTAATTTGGCAGAATGAAAATATGTTGGAATGTCAAAATAACAAGTAAGCTTATCTTCCGGCATTCTTTGTTTTTTTTTTGTATTTTATTGATATTTATATAAGTTTACAAATAAGAGTGACAATAACAATTGAAATTACATTTGCCTTCCGGCATTCTTGATCAGGAGATGCTACTCATCAAAGCGTAACTGGGCCTGGAGGGGCGTAAAGGGTCTTGCTCGAGAACTCAACACAAGGAAACTGGCTATGCTCGAACACGGACCTCTTGATGCGGAGTTCCAGCGTGCCAGCGTGGCTGAGTGGTTAGGGTGCTGGACGTGAAATTCGGAAGTTGTAGGTTCAAGTCCCGCTCTGACTACTAAGTTGGAGTTGTTTCTCGGTAGATCCTAGTTCAATTCCTCATTCGTGCTTGTAAATAACCAACTGGTCTGCCTCCCGCTAGTTGGGATTTTTAAGCCTATTATGTTTATTCGATATATTTCTTTCTTTTAGTTTAAGTGACATACCTGTGGCACACATTTGAACCCCTGCGGCTCACATGTTTTAAAAGCAACTTAATTGTATTTTTTAATTATTTTATCAGTTTATGCCAACTGCACCGATCTATATAACGCGGGATATAACATCAGCGGCGTTTATAACATCACCCCTGGAAACGGACTTGGTTCGTTCCCAGTCTACTGCGACCAAACCACACCCGGCGGAGGCTGGACAGTGCTTCAGAAGCGCTTCGATGGCTCCGTGAGGTTTAGCAATAGGACATGGGTGGAGTACCAAAATGGCTTCGGCACCGTATCAGGAGAATACTGGCTTGGTTTGGACAGGATTCATCGGCTGGCCAAGAATCCAGTCACGCTTCGGTTCGATCTCGGAGCCCCGGATGGGAGAACTCGATTTGCTGTTTATCAGGGATTTACAGTCGCAGGCGCTGATCAAAAGTACCAGATGACAAGTGGAACATACACAGGTGAAAGATTTGTTCCGGCATGATCTAGCATACTTTAGTTTCTTGCGTACTGTGCATGGCAACCATTGCCTCCAACATTGGTGAATGACCCTACAAGAACCATGGGTCTTGCAAAATTTTCGTCGACTGTTCGCGGGTCTTGCGGTCTCGTTTTTTAGAGGTTATGTGCGTCTCGCAGTCTTGCTATATTTCACTAAGCTGTCTCGCAGTTTCGATTTTTTTGTTTTTTGAAGACTCGGTCTCACAGTTGAAGAAGTCAAAATGTTTCATACTCACAAAGAAAAACGCTAGTCTCGCCTTTTCGCAGTCTCCCATTCCTCCCCCCCCCCCCCCGCGTTTTTTCATTGCGTGTTCTCCTATTTGCCATTCACCGCCCCTACCATTGTAGCTTGTTTTATCAGTGTTTTTATGTCATCTTCTTTTTCTTTTTTTTTTTTTTGCATTTCCTTTTACAGATGGAGATGCAGGGGATTCATTCTCATTTGAAAGCGGCAGCAAGTTCTCCACTGTAGACCAGGACAACGATAAGTTTAAGAAAGGGCACTGCGCGAAAACATTCAAAAGTGGCTGGTGGCACGCCGTATGTCATAAGGCTAGTCTTAATGGTCTGTACCTCAATGGAAGCGACACAGATCCCGCGCATTATGCCGCGGGAATCACGTGGCACAGTTGGACCGGGTACAAATACTTTTTGACGAAATCAGAGATGAAGATCAGGCCATAGGAAAAAAAAGCATTCATTATACAAGAGATTTACTAGTCATGATTTCTGTTATATAGATTATGACAAACATTTGTAAGCTAGGTTATAGACAAAGTAGAAAAATTGATTTAATTTGCCAAATGTTAGCTTCATCAAAAAGCTATTAAAGCGTGGTTGTGTGTTTTCATTGTGTCTTTCCGGTCGAATCATCATCATTGCAGCCAGAACATCCCGAATGAATAAACACCAAACAAAGGGAATTAGTACATACACACCCTGTTATCTTGGTGTTTCAAGCAATCTGATTGGTTCGCTCTCTCTGGCTAATGAATATTATTAAAAACTGGATCATTGGATAATAACCGATTATTTTCTCCCTGCCGAGTGAATAATGCATGATCCAAATGTAAACAAAATGGCCGACGTGTTTCTGAATCAAAAATCCTGTAAAATGCAAGGAGATGCTGTACCAGAAAATACAAAGAAGGCTATGAAATTTGGCTTGAAAGTTTTCAAAGGATAGAAAAAACTTACCGACGTTCGACTTTCGAGGAGTTTCAGGACATACCCTTGGCGTCCGTGGCAATCACAGATTTCATCAATCTAAGCAGACCCAACCGCTAAGCTGCGCTGAGTCGCTCTTCACCCGGCGTTGGCAGAATTGAATACCGCGGGTTCATCGGCAGAAGCATCAAGTGCTATTCAACGAAGCAGCTCCACAGGTATTCAGGAGAACTTCTCTGTGAAAGAATTCATCTACTTTAAATGTCGTAGCGGTCGTAACGGAACGAAACGAATGGCGTCCACTCTCGTACCCAGGGCCTCCGTATCCTTTGGTCACGTGGTCAGCGAAACGACATTTTAAAACGAGTATCACTGGGGACGAGAATGAACGGAGCCTGGAGCGAGATAGAAGAAAGGTGTAGCCTTTCCAAAATACGTTATCTATTCTCTATTTCCCAATTGCCCATAATTCGCTCTGTTTGCCCCCCCCCCCCCTCCCGCAAATTTTGCATAAACCATTGTTGTGAAATACTCTTGAGAGGTCTGCATATTCCCAAGAGCATTTCACAACAATAGTTTATGCAAAATTTGGGGGGCAAACAGTCTGAATTATGGGCAATTGGAAAATAGAGAATGGAGGTGCGATTTCACTTCCGGTCCCTTCGGGGTGCGCAAGAAGCTCGAAGATCAAAAGATTCTAACCATACTCTTTCTATAGTACGATGGGATATAATTTGCTGACTTGAATATCAGGAACCCTTAGTTGTTAGTTAGTCATCGTTGTTACATGTGAATATGAGAAAGATCATATATTTGAACTGCGGAAAAAGATATGAAAACATGATTATAACTGCGATGATGAATCATGTCTCAGCTCAGTCGCGTTGCTATCTAGTGAAAACAAAATTAAAGCTTTCTGTCATTTCGAAGGAATTTTCATGACAAAGAGTTTGCCATGGCTTTCATTTCGCCGACCCGACGAAACCAGACAAGTGGCATATTGCTCAATCTTTCAGCGGGAAGGCAACTGAGACATTTAGCGGACTCAAGTTCGTATATGTTATGTTTGCTGTGTGCCTGGCTCTGGGATGAAAAGTAGCGAATTATGAAATTCAACTTACTTCACCATTAGATATTTCGCTTATCTTATAATATTAAAATGAATCTCTATTTCTTCAGTTCGCGGCTTTCAAAATGCAGCGGCGTTGTTCCTTTGAAGTAGCCTCTCCCATTTTGCTGTATTGTTGCGCAATATTAAGTGTAATGGCCTCCTTTCCAAACGAGCATTCTATTGGCTTATAGAGCAGCTGCCGTGATAACCGGCCAAGGTTCGCCGTTAAAAAGGTCTTTGACATCTTACACCGAATGTTTAGTCACTTCCGTAAAAGAGTGGGTGTTTCAGGGTGTATCCTTGAATTATCGCCCTTAACAGGCTTCAATTCTTGTCAAACCTGTATTCGATGCTGCTATAAATCGTTGAAGGATTGACCGACACGATATTGTGAACTTTCTGTGAATTCAAAAAGGTAAGTAAGTTCCTGTGCTCTCAAACAAAGTGATTGTAATATTTGGGGCTCTAATGAAGAGCATGATGTATAATTTACCCATGTTAGAGATTCTGAACGAAAATTGATTGTATTGCAGTCAAAGAAAAACGAAACAGTTAAACGAACTGGGAACTGAAACGAAATGTTCGCACAAAAAAAGCAATTAATAGGAACCAATTAAAGGAAGCTGAATTGGTATCTTGATGAATTTGTTACTTTAATTTAATAACTCTAACATTATCGTCAAGAGATTACCCATTTATTCTTTTTTTTAATCTACAACAAAACTAAAAAGAAATTAAACGTTAAGTGATTATGGTAAGTTAAAACTTGCAAATAATTGCGATCAAGAGCTACATCGCAGAAGATTAGAGATCGAGAATGAAAAAAAGGTAGTTCCCTCTAGAAAATCAAGATATAAAATAAAGTTTAAAAAGAATTCTAATTTAGTTTTTAGTTTTCAGTCAAGTCATAATCTAAAATTAAAATCTTTTTGTTCATCGTTGTTTAAATAGATTTTATGGAAACTTTCGGGCCGGTAGCAATGGCGAAGAAGTCGTTCCACCTGGAAAAGAAATACAGCATTTGGGAGAGGTGAGCCTGGTGAACATCTCCTTAATGAGAAGTTTCAAGTGTTTAACATAATGTATTTCTTTTAAGTGTTTAATTAGGTTGTATTGTATTCTTTCCCATTGGGATAATTAGACCTTTGTGTACCACTCCTTGTGAACATCAAATCACTTGACGTCGACCAGTTTACTCGAGGCTGTTTTTCTTTATTATAATTATCGTTGTGTATCGCTGTCGTTGTTATATTTTCTGGCTTGTAACCTGTATTCAACTTGTCTCAGGTTCTTGTGAATACTTGCTCGATTACTGGTGGCGGCTCCCTCCACTATTTGTTGTATAATTTGTCTCCTTTACTTCAGGGCTAGCTTTTTCAGAAACAAATTTCCAGGACTTTTCCACGACTCAGATTGATTTTTCCAGGACTCTAAAATTCACATTAACCCTTTCACTCTCAAGATCTTAATGTTAATTCTCCTTACTGTCTGCCATACATTTCATATTTTTTTACTTCAGTTTAACAGATTTCCAGAACTTTCTAGGACCAGTAGCCCTTTTCCAGGACTTTCCAGTCCTGGAAAATGCCACAATAAAATTCCAGGACTTTCCAGGTTTTCCAGGACCCGTGCGAACCCTTTACTTGTAATAGAAATATTCTCTATTCGGCTGATCGTTGCGAAAGAGAATAGAAAACGCGTTTGTGCCTTTGGAATGCCAGTGCGTTTACTCTCACAGTGAATCTCTACAGCTAGGGCTAATATGCTAAAGATTTTCTCATTTCCCTTTTTCCATTTCCTGTTTACTATTTCTGGTTTATTACTTCCAGTTTACTACTTCCGGTTTACTGCCTCCAGTTCTAAAACAACGTTTCTTCTTCCTAGTACCCGGATGCACCCATCAACAACTACTGTCTCCTGGCAACTTTACCCAGAAACCACAGTTACAACTCATTGTGAGTTTCCCAACTGCAATATGCATCCGCAGTTCCGCAGCACAACCAAGGCTTCTCCTCTGTTGGAAGCGTATCACTTCAATTACAAACCCGCGGTACTCCCGTATATCAGCGGTGTGCCATCTATGGTGCCTACAGTGCCACTGAGTCAGACGAACAACAAGGCCAAACAAGACACGTGCAAGAAATTGGCGTGTGAAATCTGCAACAAGATGTTCCTGCGACCCTCTGCTCTGAAGGTGCACATGCGGATCCATAGTGGAGACAGACCATTTAAGTGTACACACTGCCCCCGAACCTTCACTCAGTCTGGTAACCTCACTGTGCATCTGCGCAAGCACTCTGGAGAGAGGCCCTTCTCCTGTGCTATCTGTCTTAAGAGATTTTCTCAGTCTAATTCCCTTCGAGTACACATCAGGAGACACACAGGAGAGAAGCCTTATCAGTGCATGGAATGCAAAAAAAGCTTTGCCGACAGGTGCGTTTAATATTCATTGCAATTAAAAAATCGATCTCGTTTCTACAATGGTCTTCACTCTTTTAGTCCATAGAAATGACGTCATATATGCGCACCATAACTAGCTCTCGACCACAGGGAATTCATATAGTTATTATAACAGCGGTTCAATACAACGGTAACTACTCCGGTACTAACACCTATTAGAGCAAATGATAATTATAGTTTAAAGTCTCATCATTATTATCATTATCATCGTTGTCGTCGTCATCATCACGATCATCGTCATCATCATCGTTTCAGTTTCGATTTAGCTGAGATATTTTTTGGTGTCCATAATAACCGTTGCCTCTTGTTCTTTGTCTCATTTACACAGGTCAACACTAGTCAAGCATCACCGTATCCACAGGTAATGGCCAGCATCAAGCAACGAGTCCCTGCTGCTATTGAAAGGCATTAAGCATCTTACTTCCCTTGTTAAAGGAGCACATTGACTTTGCTGGGTTTTTTTTTCAGCTAAGCCAGCATAGAAATCATGACTAAGTCTTTTTGCTCTTACACCAAATTTGTTTGCAGAGTACCAAGATGAAAATATTAAGTGAACTGTAATCAGTTTTTGTGGGGTTTTTTTCCATTTTCCCAAAATTTCCAAATTTTGGTCAGAGTGTAATTTTTCATTTGCGCGTTTAGCTTTGATTGACTTTTTCCGATAAATCATGTTAGATTAATTGTAGAATTGATTAATTGATAGAAGTGTTATTCATAATTCATAAGGCTTATTGGCTTCCCTGGACTTCATTGCCTTATGGATTGAAATTTTATAAATGTATTTATTATATGGAAAAATAGTAATAAACTGAAGGAGAATTATATTTAGGCTTGATTATTAAAGATGTAACTTTCGCATTTTGACTTTTTTTGAAATCATGTTCCAGATAGTTCCCCACGTACATAATGTTAATTTCTTCAGATTTTACGATTTGTATTATAAACAATTATTGGATGAGGTTTTTGTGATATCTAGAATAATCAAGGTCGAGGTAGGGGTTATCTGTCGAAGCCGAAGGCTGAGACTGATAACCCTTACCGAGATTTTGATTATTCTGGATATCACAAAAACCTAATCTAATAATTGTTTTGTTATACATTGAACGAAAAAAAAAAGTCATGGTTTTGCTTCTTCACTGACGGCAAGCAACACAAAGCGCGTGAACTTGACATGATTACCCTTACAAATCATGCACCGCGGTCATACATGACATGATTACCTGTGACCTTGAGTGTCCTTGACATGATTAGTGTATAATCTGCAACTAGATGACGTCACAAGCGCTGATTTAGAAAATTCACCGTACGCTTTCGGCCAATCAGAAAAGAGATAATGAGTTCAATGTATAATGATATTTTTAAGTCATTTCTTCATTATTTCAAAATATTAGACCGCTTTAGAATTACGATGTGAAGTATTTTATGTAATCTTTTATGTACGTTGTAAATTTCAATGATATAATAAAATGGTTCTCAGAGATCAATACGGTTTTAGCTGTTGTTACTGTTGTCCTCTTTTTAAAAAGCCAAGCAGTTTAGCCTTCAATGACTCTAGCTTAAAGTCCTTTGTCCTCATTTTTAACCTCAAATCAAAAAGTAAACCTGACATTGCCAACTCCTGCTGTCATCTTCTGTTCTCTCGGTTTTAACTTTCGCCAACGTATGATTGTTTATTTGATCTTCAAGCGCGCAGAATGTGAGTCTCTAGGCTAAAGGACAAAGAAAATATGTCAATTTATGAAACTAAGTTGAGAAGATGTTATTAGAGAGCTTAAGCAACGACGATGGCGACGGCGAGGACGACGCCCAGTCAAAAATGAATTTACACTTTACCAGCGAAATTCGCAATTGTCTAGATCTGTTCAGTACGCCAATTAGGCTAAACATACGCAATGATAGCGTTCAGTTCCAAATGGAAATACAGTCGAACCCCCCGTAAAATGTCAAGCGTAGGTGGTCGCTTACGGAAGGTGGTCGCTAACGAGAGTTTAGACCATATTGAATCGAAATTTTGCCTTATTAGAGTATGGCAACGGCAGAGATTTACCCCATGCGGCAATGTCAATGCAATGTTTTATTCATATGAAAAGTCAATTTCGAGAAATTTCCGTCTCTTGCACTACCCAGGAATACGATGATGTTACAGCACCTTATTATCCAATTTCCTCTCCATTATCTGTCAAGTGGTCGCTTACGGGAGGTGAAAAACAAAAGACAATTTCAAACTTTTAGCTCTAACAGTGGTCGCGGTTGCTTACGAGAGGTGGTCGCTTACAAGAGGTTCCCAATGTAGTGATTTGAAATGGAAACTTTTGGTATTTTGGAAAACTGGTCGCCGAGGAGAGGTGGTCGCAACCGGAGGTACGACTGTACGAAGAATTGGCGTCGTCGTTCGCTTTCCTCAGACTACGCAGAATTTGGTCATTTCACGTTGTTGTTTTGCGGAGGACAGCAAAAAAATGTACCAAAATTTATAACGCACGTGCACAGCTATTGTTTTGTTCATTAAACCGCTCCAAAGCATTTGACACAAAAATCAAACATGCAGTGAACGTTGTTAGAACGTGCTTCCTTTATTCGCGAAAGACTGGGTAGAGAAGTGGCAGTGATGACGTCATTTGCATTTGAAACTTTTCCTCCTATTAACCTCAGTTGCAAGCTAGTTCCAGTCCAATGCCGAGAATACGAATATGGCCTATTGTTTGTCTGCAAGAGCAAGATTCTTATTCACCTTGACCTGTGGTATTGATCACCATAGAGATAGAGACTGTTTTCCAAATATTTGTCAACAGACTTAGTGGTTGCCAAGACGATAAATGCCCGTTGAAGCGAAATCTTAATGCTCTGGAACATGTTTTTGAGCTTGGAAAGGGTTTTGGAATCAGATCTATTTACTACAGCCTCCAATTCAGATTTTGAAATCAAAAATTAATATTTAGGAAAAAGAGTTCAGTAGTGAGGTAAAAACATCTTCATAGCAACAGAGTAAATATTTAGAAACCTTATGAATTTCAAAGTTGCCGCGATGTCATAGCGGTCAATAATTAGCCATATTACCCCGGATTGTAAATCAATAAGACCAAGTTGCTTTGGCAGGCACATATCATTTATTGTTTCACTCGGTAGGCGCATAGTCTCTGTTCTGTACTAGCTAGTGGACTGACAATATAGAAAAAGAAAATCAAGTAAGTTGCTTTCTAAATTTTTTCTCCTTGAAAGAAAGGTTAGCTAGTAAAAAGAAATCCAAGGTAACAGTATGAAATTCAAGCTTTCAAGGTTTTGTTGTTTCTTTTTATTTAGAGATCTACATTCGAAAAAACTGTAGAAAGAAAATTGAAATAAGAAATAATTAAGCATTTCACCAGTATTTTATGATTTGGTTTAATTCAACTGGCTCTAGCTTTTTGAAAACTTTTTTGCAATCCAATCTGTTGCTTTTTAACTGAATTTTCGGTGATCTCTGTTCACCTCCATCAATACAATATAGATTAAAAGTGAAGATGTAAGGCCGAATTATATTCGACCGTTGTTGTTTTTATATTAATGGCGATGAAATGCATTTTCAAGCCAGATAGAATATTTTTCGATGGAAAATGAAACAAAAACCATGAGCACTTTCTATTCAACTTTTGAAACGGGCGCAAAAGGTATGGGAATTTTCTTGGAAAGTTGTCGAAAAATCCGAAAATTGTTCATGCAAAATATTCAAATTTCGAAAATTCTGAAAATTCCTCGACGAAAATCCATTGCAACGGAAATTCACGGTTAGAAATTTTCGAAAATTTAAGTATAGCTCCCTAGGTTGTCCTTTTTCCTGGAAATTCAATGAAAGTCTATTCGCCACGGGAAATTATGAAACTCGAGAGTTCTAATTGCTTGCTAATTGCATAATTTAGGGAGTTGACTTCACTAATGAGGGTTTTTCTTCCTATTAAAGTTATTACCGCAATTTTGATTAATTAAATAACAAAGCACTACTTTTGCGTCACTTACTAATTAATTCTTGCCCACATACTAATTAGTATTTGCTCATTGCCTCATTCCCTAATTAACACGACACAATGTTTTTGAAAGGGCAAATTCGAATTGATAAAAATTGGATTTATTGGGGTGCAGAGTTGCTTGTAAATGAGTAGAGCTGAAAATATCTAGTATGTATATTTTCGTTCACGCTTAATGCTGTTACAGTCCCAAAATAAGTAACTTTGAATTTTTAAATCAGTGCGTCTTTTAAACTTACAACAGTAAGCTTTACTCTCTGTCAGGTCCGCGGAATAACGCTAAGAGAGAAGAAATTAATCGAATTTATGTATTTGATACTCTTGCTGATGATATATAAAATACTTTTCTGTATTTATGTTATCTTCAACTCCTTGTCATTAATTATCATAACTACATGCATGTTTGTCATCGTTTCTACAGGTAAAATGCTACAAAGTCCAAAACAGAATGACTCTCATCCTAACACAAGGCTTACAGTTGTACCTGAAGTCTGCAAGCTACTGGCCAACAGATTTGTCATAAGCTACAGGTTGGTTCGTTGTTAACATACGCGTACGAGCTGGGAGGGGGGGGGGGGGGAGGGCGCTGTAGCCCCCTCAGCTACGGAAATTATGTAGCTTTTCGGGCAAAAATTGACAAAACTTGAGACTGTTGATAGAGGACATTGAGTATACAAGCCTTCAATAGAACTAGTTTCGGAATTATAGCAGTTTTATTAGAAGTGAGAATTGTGAACATTTTTGTTTTTCGTGCAATCTGAGTGCGTAATTTTTTCGGGCAAGAAGGTCACTCCCCCCCAAAAGTCCGACGGTGTCCGTATGCCTATGGTTTTGAAACTGGTTATTCAAAATGAGGGATTTTTTAAAAACTTGAACAATTCGAAAAGATATAATTATTTGTATTTTTTTAAATGTTATCATATTTTCCATGCGTTTGGTAACAGCTACTTTCGTTTTTAACAAAGTTACGTAACAAAGAGCTATTCTAGGCTAGCTGTTAATGCCATTCGATCGAGCACTCTTTGCCATGTTCAACTCATAAATTGGATTATCCTAACGAAGAACTATTAACCCAGTGTTAAATTAGTCGAGAAAGAAAGGAAGATGGGCGACAAATTTGAAATGGTAACAGCCACAAAATAAGCATTTTATCAACTCCCGAAAAAGACTGTATATAACCGTAATCACCACCCAGTCACCAGTCTTAGATTTGCGTTCAGCAAGTTTGCCACAGGGTTCCCACCTAAAATGCTGCCCTACCTAGCCACAGCACAAACGAGAACAAGGTATTTATTTGGTAAATGGATATCACGACCGTGTAAGATACATAACTTAAACTGAAATTATGGCTAGATGTGTTTTTCTATCTCTACAAATATGCAGCCAATATCCAAAGAAACTAACTACAAAACAGTTGAAGCCTCCATGCATCAGTTGTCCTTGTCAATTTCCCTACATTGGTAGAGACGCCCTGGCTCAACAACCTCCACAATATGGCCGTCCCGTGATTAACTCCGCCGCGCATGTGCTCTATGCTCTGAGCCCGCAGAGCGCACATGCATGGCCAGCGGTGCTGCAAGACGGATCACCAATTAATTTTCAGGTAACAAATTCTTTCATCTAGTGTCTGTTGATACGAAAATTCAATTCTCACTAACTAGAATATGAAAGACATCACTGACCGATCGAGGGAACTTGCATTTCCGAAAAGAGCAGAGTTTTGAAAATAACACTCCATGTGGGGCAGACTGGCAGTATATTAAACCAAGAGAATCAAGTTATTTTGGCCACCTACAAAATTGCTTTTAAATTGAAGGAAACCTGAAAATAGTAGTTTGCTATGATAGAAAAACACCAAAGAGATAAAAATAAGCCAAAAAGGAACGAGGATGGATAAGGATGGAGAAGATTGTCACGGATTACAAACGACGAACTTAAAAATTCAGGCTAAACTTTTTAAGTTGTGGAAAACCATGACTTAGCTCCTTTAATCTCTTTCTATCGCAGTAAATCAGTTTAAGTCGTCATTGTATAAAACGTACTGTCTAGTCGTGCAGATAATGAAATGGTTGCAATTATTTCGATTTCCATCCTTTTTTTAAAACAAAATATCATGCAATGTTGTGAATTCAGTATCTACCGATTCCCTCAACATCGAGAAGTTTTCTTCTCCACCTCTTTTTTCTCATCTTACGTAGGACCCCCGGGGGAGAAATTTTAAAAAGAACCCCAAGGGGAACCAAGGTACCGTTTTGTGGCCGTGGCTTGAAATTTTTTTCGCCCCTAAGGGGTACCAATTCTAAAACAACACATTAACTGCACTGACTTTTTTCGGCTCAATACCCTAAAAGGTACCGCTAAAACTCCTGATGTGGAGCTTTTGAGGCTGAATACCCCAAGAGGCACCGAAAGCGCTTTTTTAACCCGTAAAAGGTATGACGAGCACCCCCGTCCGTCCTTTATACGTGGGAGTCCCCCGCACGTAGGACTTCGTGGCTCTCGAGCGACTGTTCCTTATTGTCGTGGAGCAGTTTGCCTTATGAAAAAAACTGTATGTCTCTTTTGTCATTAAGAATGCCGCCATGACAAAGGCAAAGAAGGACTGCTCTAAAGCTCTGAAGAAAGAGGAATTTCAATGCAAAACCTGTAACAAATCCTTCTCTCGCAAATCGTCTTTGGTTGTTCACATGAGAAGGCATACCGGTGAAAAACCTTTCAAGTGTGTTTACTGTCCTAAAGCCTTTGCCCAGTCAGCAAACCTGGTGGCACACCTGAGAACTCACACAGGAGAGAAACCCTACCCTTGCCCTGTGTGTGGAAGATGTTTCTCCCAGTCCTCCTCGATTACTACGCACATGCGCACTCACACTGGTGAGCGGCCCTTTAAGTGTGCTGAGTGTGGAATGACATTTGCTGAGAGGTGAGTTTTTACAACTTTTCATCTAATTTGGCTGCAGTTTATAGTTTTGTTGGTCTGTTGCAAACAGTGTTGAGATTTCCATTAGAAGAAATTGCACCCACATAACTAAATTAGGACGGTGTTAGTTGTATTACAGCGATGTTTTGAAAATTTTATTTGTGAAATTAAAAATATAGATAGAGAGATTTGCACCTTAAGGAGCACAGGCTCTTCACTGCTGCTTTAAGATTGAGGACAAAAAAGAATTCCAGAGTGATCAATCTCTAATTTCTCTTGTAACAATATCTGTATAATGTGACACAAACATGTGAAGAGAATAACGAAAATCATCAATTGTTTGCCGTGCAAATAATAATAATAATAATAATAATAATAATAATAATAATAAATTAATAACATAATATAATACATTAGCATTTCAAGAGGAGGCCTCCAATCACCTAGAGGTGGTTTTCAGGAGGGTCCCCTAAAAAATAAAGTCTGAAATACACATTAAATGTCTAAAATACAGAAATAATAAAATCAAAAACGTAAGACTACAAGTAAGGTTTAAAACTAGATCTAGGACTAAAAATACTACTACTGACTAAGTAGTAGTAGTAACTGAAATTTACTAACTGAAATTTTCAGTTATTAAATCGACGAGGGGCTTTTCAAGGTTCGCCATGAGACGAAAAGAGTTAGCTTTAATTTCCTTTTTTCTCTCATTCAGATCAACTCTTTCAAAGCATCAGCGTGTTCACACCAGAAAGCTTAACTTGATAAAAGCCAGTTAAATGAAAGGTGAGTGACAAGCTGTGTTACGACTATACTGAAACAATTCAAAGCTTGACGACTCACTATTACCCAAGTCAGTATCTCCACTGGAGAGGAGTGTTGTGTGACATGATCATCTGGGTAACACCATTTTCGCCAAGGGAACACTTTTTAACACTTTAAAGGAGCTACGTCACGATTTGCGCATCTTAAAAAATCTTTAACTGTATCATAAGTTTTCCTAAAATGCCTTTACTAACATGTTATTCCTTTGAAATTGACAGGATTTGCCGCTCATACCTGACAACGTTGCCTTGATGGGTTGTTCGAAATGATGATAACATTTCTTTGACTTATTGCTCTATTTACACAAGATGGTTCTAGTCGAGATGACTAAATCTTCTATATATCTATTTAACCATAGATTAAGAGTTGCACAGTAGTTACGTGCACTCTTTTTTTCATATAAGAATAATGCTTTTCCGGCCGAGGCTGAATATTCTTATTTTTCTGCCGACTTTAGGCTGAAAATATTCTTGTGAATATTCTTAAATTATAACGTATAACATTTCTGTTTTCGAATGTATTTGGTGTCTGCCGTGGATGGTGTTAGAGTAATTTTGGAGCAAGTCTGCAGGCAATATAGCCTGATATGACACACAGAACTTCTTGCAGAAATGTTATTTTAAACATCGAACATACGGCTAGTGCTGTTTTTGTTGCTTTTTGGTCAGTTTTGCCGTTTAGAGAAACAAATAATTTAAATGATTTAGTTAAAAACATATAAGCATAATTGACCATAGATTTAGAGCTACACAGTAATTAATACGTATAATTGTTTCAGTAGTAAGTTAATTTACCGTAACACTTCTAAAGATCTATTTAATGTGTTTTTTCAGATAAGCCACGACAAATCACTCTTCTAATTTCAGAATTTTTACATTTCTTTCTCAGATTTTACAAACAAATATAACCAGTTTTGTCATTTCCAGAACAATAGATTTCTTTTCGAAATAATATTGGTTGTGCTAAAAATCAATTTCACTCAAAAGTTGTTTGCATTAAGAGCGATTGACTATACAGATCATGACTTAACCTTCGGATTTGCTAAGTTCTCTGACTAGTTTAAAACTCGTACGATATGTGACAGCTACGCAATTGAATTGAGATAGATTTTTCTTCAACCAATAATTAATAAAACCGAAATTAATCGTCAAATGGATTGGGTGTTTTCGCGCCCTCTGGGAGCCAGTTGTATGTTTGTTGTTTTTGAGTGACTGAGCATTACATGCAAGTCTGCGCGTTATAAATTATAATTAATTGTTAATTATGTTTCTGCTTTGAGATCTGATTGGTTAATTTCACCCTTCACATGTGCTGTGATTAGTCAGTTGTGGTATCACGGCATGTTGATAGCAGCATATTTATATTGCGTCTAAATTACCAGTGTTAGTATTAGTGGCTAGGTATTTATTTGTATTGTTTAAACGTGTTCTTTGATGTTAAGGTCCACGTCAGTCCTGAGGCTAAACTTGTTTTAGACCTTTGCAAATGAATTATGAGTATGTATGTATAGAGAAAAAATTTCTATTTCTTTTCCTTTTAAATGTTATGAAGATGTAAGTTTAATTAATTTACCTGTTATCTGTGATGGACCAATTGTGTGATAGCGTGCACGTGCAGGTTTAATTGGCAATGATTCTATATACCATAATTAATCAAAATTGGGATTTTGGAATCCATTTTAATCTTCCCAAGACAAAATTTTTGTTGTGACATTTAACTTGAAACCGCCTTGCATACGGCGAGTGCAACCGCAATACGAACGGCAGTCAAAACCGAATTGTTCTACCGAAACGAAACGATAATAGTCTTTTTCTTCGCAGCCAACAAAATTAAAGACAATGCTAAAGTTGCTTTGGTCTTTTCTAATACTTAACTCGAGAATTCTGGGTTTAATTTGACGAGGAACAACATATTTTGTTCAAAATAACACAACTGTTTTCCTACCTGTCGACACTCGACGAAGTACGAGTGAGTTGCGGGACGCGGGTGACCCATTTTTGGCGCCAAATTAAAAGCTTGGAGACACAAAATGTTTTCACTTTCTACAATCTGATATGGTTTTTGGAATTATAAATCCCTTTCCGTGAATATTCAGTGCCGTCTCCAGTGCAAAAAAGTTGCCCGACTGCAATGCTTTTCCTGTTAAGACTGTTAACATACATTGACGTCAGGACAGTACAGTTTTTTCCCCGCCATCTGAATCCTGATTGGTCAATTCGAATTCCAGGCGCGCCAGTCGTATGCAAGGCGATGAATCCTTGTCAAGGGTGTGGATTCATCGACTCCTTTGACATTTATCTAAAAGGAACGTTCTATGTACAAATCATTAAGGTTTTATCCATCCATCGGTTGTAATTGGCGATTTAAGAAAAGCAACTAACAAAACAATATCATTTAATTGTATACTACGTGGAATTTATTGCGTTTGATATTATTCAGATTACTTTTCACAAAATAAATATATATTACTTATAATAATTTATTGCACGTAAATTTTTCTCTAATATATTATAAGCTATGCTGAAGTCTATACTAGGTAATAAATTTATAACTTTTAATAAATGATATGGATATTATCATCCATGGTTACTGTGGCCAGCCACAAGTAAATTTCTACTACAAAATATTTTGCTTTCATTTTTTACACCTCGGTGAAAAGCGCGCGGTCGCATAACGCGTTCAACGCGGAGGACTGGCTGGCAAAAGATCTGCACCACACAGCGCATGACCAGCTTTGATTCATAGAGCCCATTCTCGTCCCCAGGGCCTCCGTTTCTTTTGGGGACGAGAATGCACAGAGCCTAGAAAACAATTTAACTACAGTTCAAGATAACATCTAAACATTGAACGATACAAAAACTCTAGAGCCTTAATGAATTTTGCGGTTTAAGAATCCGCCTAAGTTTTCCCCAAACTTAGAGATCTGGTCTTCTCTATCAGACAATCTCATCCATCTGGTGTTTTTCAACACTGCCAAATTATTATTTGGACCATTTCTTCAGTCTGAAGAAAGTTTCGTGTGACAAAAAATCTTAGACATCATGTCACAGGCCCAGATTCTCACGTTAGTGCTCCGCGCTAAGTTACTAAGCAGCGCATATGAAATTTTTTTTCTAAACACCTACATCATTCGATGTTACAATCCTTGTGGCGTTGGACGCAAGTGCTCAGTAGCATTTTATGTAAGGTAATCTGAGTGTTGACCTGCACTGTTTACAAGATTCTTTATAATTAGCCAAACGAAACAATAGGTAAACAACCCACACAAAAAAACATAAACAATGCCCCTAGTCCTAAGAACAAACGAGCTACGTGCAGATAACCAAGAGCCAAGCAAAATTGAGGTTTTAAAGAAGTACAGGTCAACCGTAATTTGAAGGCGAATTCATTTGTGACACAGCACAAACTTATGGTACACACATTATAAGGATACAAAAACTAACTATAAAAAGGAGAATTATTACATTCTCCCAACTGGGATATTACGATATGTATGGAGTCCTGTAATGAGAATTTGAACATTGATATAGACAGTAGGTTTAAACGTTTCTGTTTGTGTGTGTGTTGCGAAAGAATTCGAGTTCAAAGCTCAGCTGCGAACGAAGCAAAACAAAAATTTGCACTATAAGAGAACGGCTAGCAAAAGTCGTTCAACTTATTTTTTTCCTTTCCTTCTTTTTTCTTTTCTCGCTGCTTGCCCTTTTTCCGCTCTAAGTGTTTAGTCCTCCAGATCTTTTTGTTCCTGATTCTTCATTAATTGTTCAATTACTGCATCCTTGGCCTGAAAGATAATAATAAAAAAAAATGATTACCCAGGGAGAGCAATGCACGGGACCCTGCTGGAGAGGCACATGCCACGTGCTTGCGTGACGGACCAATCTCCCAGCCAGGGGGGTGGTCGAGGCACTTGTGTGGCCGCAGGGCATGTCTGTGAGCTTTTTGCGAATACGGTCAGTATATATATTTCTTATAAAACTGTAAATGTACGAGTGAATAAAGTTGCTGTTGTCAAGCATGCGCATGCGTCTGAGTCACACGACATGAAACACAAAAACACTGCTAAACCTTACCCGAACTTCGTGACGAAGCAAACTGATTTCACTTGAAAACTTTTCACTTAGTTCACGGGCAAGAGTTTCCTTGATCTGACAAAAATACAAAGGAAAGTTCAGCTTGAAGGAGTAGCTCAAATTCATATCTTGATGGTGCGAAACAACACAACAATACCAGAGGATCTTTTTGGAACAGTAACAATAAACACGACATGTGTAAATCTTACCTCTTCACGAAACTCTCTCATGCATTTTTCTCTTTCTTCTTTCAACTCTTTCTTAGCGCTATCAATGTGAGCGTATATTCTGGCCCTGCAAGACGCCTTCTTGCGAATCGCTAATTCATCACTAATGTTCGATAGCCCAATATTCAACGACGATTGTTCTCGAAGAAGATCCGCCATCTTAAAAATAAACGATGGAAAGGTTAAGAATGAAATGCCAGCTTAAAATCTTCATATAGATGGAGACATTAACTACTAGAACGACATCTACCAAGAAACAGAACTAACATGCACAGTATAGTACACAGTACCACATGAAAGTACTGCTCAATAGCTTTCATTTGAATGGTTACACACTAGGGTTTCATTCACAGACTTAAAAGTTAGAACCACCTTGTACGGCATAATAAGCAGTACCACATGAAAGTACTGCTCAATAGCTTTCATTTGAATGGTCACACAATAGGGTTTCATCCACAGACTTATGCAGCATAATGCATAAGTTATGCAGCTTAAAAGTTATAGAACCACCTTGAACAGCATAATAAACAGTGCCACATGAAAGTACTGCTCAATAGCTTTCATTTGAATGGTCAAATACTAAGGTTTCATCCACAGACGTAAAAGTTAGAACCACCTTGTGCGGCATAATAAGCAGTACCACATGAAAGTACTGCTCAATAGCTTTCATTTGAATGGTCACACACTAGGGTTTCATCCACAGACTTATGCAGCATAATAAAGAACCCCACATGAGAGTATTGCTCAATAGCTTTCATTTGAATCTGGTCACATACTAGGGTTTCACAGACACAGACTTAAACGTTGGAACCACCTTTTACAGCATAATAAACAGTACCACGTGAAAGTGTTGCTCAATAGCTTTCATTTGAATGGTCACACAATGGGGTTCATTCAAGTACTCCAGGAGTCGAGACTCTGTTTCAGTGAAGTTGTTGAACTTCTGTAGGTAAAGTTACCTTTTGAGTTACGCCAGAACAAACAGGACTCCTTGTAGCTCCCGCAAGCAGCATTTTCCGTCGCTCCGAGAGTAAATACCTCATCCTTTCCAGTTCTGAACTGATCAATAAACGAAGCTCGTGAATGGCGTTCACTTCTTCTGTTATACTACAAAATAGAAGAAAAAACTCCATTAGTATTTCAGAAAACAGTTTGCTCAAAAGATCATTTTAAGCTGGTACGGTGATTATCACTGCTTCTTATATCAATTAAGTTCTTTACCACACCATATAGTTGAAACGAAGAAAGTTTAACGAACTAGTGTGGCGAGAATAACGAGCACTTGCATCAAAATGAGTGTCGTTAATCGAAAAATATTTGATCAGACAGGAAAACTGTCAAAACAAAAACGGTTATAATTACACAAAACCAGTCAAAATAGTGACCTAAGTTTTGCTTCATTAAGGTTTACAAACTATCAATAACAAGTAAGTGAGTTAGAAGAGAGAAGACGACATTTTCGACTGTATGAAGCCGTCTTCAGATCAGTGTAATTTCTAGGATCTCTGTTCTTTCCGGTCCCATGCCTGGTGCGAGACACAGTTGGAAAGGAAGACGGGAGACCTTGCGAACGAGGTTGAACTCGGCCTCTGTGACGTAAGCTTTGCTGTCTCCGCGCTATTTCCGGAAATTCTTCTTGCATCTTTGTGAGGATCAGTCGGTAACTGTACCATTTCCGACTTGAATTATCCGATGAAATACATAAGAACAAATGCGAGCCAAGAGGCAAAGAGAGAACGAGTCAACAGAACAAATAGCGAGACTTACCGTACAAGCATATGTTTAGTGTAACTCGAGGCTCTGACTCCATCCAGCGGTCCTTCACAAGACAAGTGGGATTCGTACTTTTGGATGCTCTGCTCGAGAACGTTAATTTCATGAAGGTAATGCTACAGTGCAGGACAAGAAACGAAAAAAAAGTAAATTCACGAGGGAAAATGGATCTCTTAAACTATGCAATACGGTTTAGAGCATTTTTCATGATGACTGTTGAATAGCTAAGACCAGAGTTCGTGTGTTCCTTTGCCTTCCACAGCGCGGCAACACAATCTAATCTGTGTGCACGATTTTAACCGATAAAAGTGTGCTCGGAACAACATGAAGCTTGTGCCAAGCTCGACCACAATGTAATCAGTGGCAAGCACATGAGAAGACAAATAAAGATTGGTTTCCCCTAGTTTACTATGAGAGGTTTTTTAACCGATTTTGAAGATGATCTATGAAAAGCCAAACAAGACGAATAACCCTTCTTGAAAGTCATTGAAAAGTGCTCTAATACCAAAAATCAACATTAAGTTATTTATGTAACAGAATCAACACTGGGTTATTTATTTCAACTACTGTTTAAGCTAACAAAGTCAAATAACGCTATCAACCATTTCACCGTCTTCGTTCCTCGATCCTGGTCATGTCTTCACAGGAAACAGTTCTCGACATACCGTACCCCAGGACGCGACGAGTCAGCTTACTTGTAAGGACGTACAAGGTTTCCTTTCACACCTGCTACTTCACAACACCTTGGAAGCTCATGCAGATAAGAATCAAACAGATCAGAGCACATGTTGGAGGGCATCACTTGCGACCTTAAGATTGGGTGTCAAATCCCGCAAGAAATAAGCGCACCCCATCTGACTTAAGACTTTCAAGACTTGAGTGTTAGTAAATTCATAAGACACTATACCCACTGTTAGCAAAAGCTAGCCTAGGGATAGTGTGGGTAGTGTTAGAGTCAATAGGAGAGATTAATTACAACTGAAGATCTGCTACCATTTCGCTTGAATTTAGGACACACACGAACAGGAAGCACTAGGAATTCGCCCAGATTCAAACTTTAAGATCACCTTGTACAGCATAATAAACGCACCAAAGTGCTACTCAAAAGCTTTCATTTGAATAGTTACGCATTATGGTTTCAGCCACAGACTTAAAAGTTAGAACCACCTTGTACCGCATAATAAACAGTACCACATGAAAGTACTCTCGAAGTTATCTTTAGCTGTGACTTTAAGTCGCACCCTTCTATGAATCGTAGAAATAGTATTCATCCTTTTCCGCATCAATTGTCATTGGCGTCCTGCTAGTTCCATTATCATTAATTTATCATAATTATCACCGTTAATTATTATAATTATTAACATTATTAGCTTCATACTTGACCCCAATTAATCATCTGCAACCTCGTCAATATGAAAATCACTGAAACTGTAGGTACTTTGTTAATTGCTGTCACCAACTCGTTTGGAAGAAGTTACCCAAGTCCACTACCATCACCAACAGTATAATTAAATCTCCATCGTCTTCATCACCGTTGTTACCATCTCCATTTTAATCTTTATTAACATCATCATGTGCATGTTGGTTTAATCTCCTTGTCACCACCACAACTACCCACTGTCAACAACAAAATCAACAGCGCCAACACTGACACCATCACCACTGTAATCTCCCTGAACATTCTTATCTGATCAGGATGTTTGGTGATTAGGATGTTGCTGCTACTGCCACTAATGATAATGGTGATGATGATTTTTTTCACGGCACCGGCAGCAGTAGCAACAGATAACCACTCCTTTTTGCCCGTATGTCCAATTCCATTGCCACACATCATAATTCGTCCCTACATTCAACTCTCTGCCACTAACAATGATGATGTTGATTTCCTCAACGGCAGCTGCAGCAGTATCAACTGACAACCACTTCTTTTTCCACCCGTATGTCCAAGAAGACAATTCCACATCATAATTCGTCCCTACATTCAACTCTCTGCCACTAACAATGATGATGTTGATTTCCTCAACGGCAGCTGCAGCAGTATCAACTGACAACCACTACTTTTTCCACCCGTATGTCCAAGAAGACAATTCCACATAATAATTCGTCCCTACATTCAACTCTCTTTTTTAAAAGAGAACTTGGAAAGCATAACGATTTATCGGACTAAAACATTGTCCACGCTTACGTCCAAAAGTACCAATGCTTCAAATTACACTCGGACAAAACAACTCACAAATCAGATTTAAAAAATAAAACACATTTATTTAGAAACAAACAAGAGAACAAAACAACTCCGAAAAATAAATAAAACGGCATTTTCGCGTATTTGAAATCTACCATCTATGTTATGCCTATCACTATGTTATCCCTATTCACTATGTTATGTACACCGCTTTCATTTATGCCGTTCACCCAAAACGTCGAAACGAAAATTGTTTCGACGTTTTTTTTTTTTCGCTTTTGCACTTGATTGTTTTGCAACATGCGTCCAAATTAAAAGAAAAGGATCACGTAGTCCTTTCCCACTGGCAAGCTACGTGATTTAAAACTCAAATCCAGGTCTTCAAACTTTCTTTGGTAGTCACCATATACGAAAGCCATGTACCATCGAGTTCAATTCACGTAATATAAGAAAATCTTTAAAATTGTCATAGTTGCTATGTATATCAAAATCACGACACCTCATTTCAAAGTTGTCAAACCCAACCCCATCGATCACAAACCACATTCGATTCGGTTTTAACTTTGTAAAATACTTAAAATAAAAATTAATTTTCTTTTTCATTTATGAAAGCTAGACTCAATTTTCGCCGCCCTCTCTAATCCGCTCTACGTTCTGCACCGAGCAGCGCGGGCTCCTTTCCCGAAGAGCGGCTGATTATCGAGTCTACAGGAAAACGGGCTAGAGAAAGGCCACTCTTTATGCCTCGGGAATACTACCTGACGCAATTACATCTTTTTCAAACATACCTTGTTCCACAATGTCCAAAAATAAATATATTGATACAATCATGTTCGACTGACCTGTTGACATTCGGAATCAATCTTTTGCAAGGCCTTTTGGGATTCTTCCCTCTGTCTTACTTCTGCGCATGCACCAGCTGATTCGCTTTCTTCAGACAAAGATGTCTGAGATTCCTCTTCCTGTTGAATATGCGTGTTAGGTTCATCTCCTTGGGCAGAAAAACAGGAATCTGTCATTTTAGAGACATCTCGCTTACTTTCACATGCACCTTCATGTGCGATTAATTCCTCTTCTGATAAGCTTGAGTGTGAGATATTTTCTTCGCCATTAAGAGCTTCCTCACTTCGAAGATGAAAGCTAAACTCAGATTTTCTCATCGCACTATTGGTATCATCAGGATGACTAGAGGAATCTTTATTGGTTTGGATTATGTTTTCAAAGCTTCCCGCTAGTGTCTCGCCTTGTTTTTCAAAACTGCTATTACTTTCTTCTAACTTGGAAGGTTCAACAGCTACCGGCAGTTTTACAGACTCAATTTTTGACATTCTGTTACAGTTTTCGTCTGTTTCACCAACACAACTACGTAGGGTAGAATTCAAATACTCAATCACTGGTTCCTCAGCACTATCCACGAGAAGACTCGACCCAGTATCTTCACACGCCAATGCTGTATTCGACTCTTCGTGGCTTACACCAGTGCCTAGACTATCATCAACATATTTTGCCGCAGATGGCCTGGGACTAAAGGCCCATGATGCATACGTTTCCTCGTCAATGGGTCGTTGTTTAGTTAAGGACTTTGTTCTTCTCTGCGCGAAAGTCGCTCGCGGGGATTTTTCTTCCACAGCCAAGCTTAACATTTCAGGATCCAATAGTGCTTGCAAAGGTCTTCTATCACTCACAATAACATGTGCAACACTGGGAAATTCCTTTGCCTTGAGAATCGGTGAAGATGAACTTGGACTAGCTGATTCTTTGTCAAGGAGCATTTCTTCAAAACCGCTGCTTTCTCCGCTATTTTCTCGCACCAGGCGCTTTTCCGAAGACTTGACAACTAGACTGTTTTCTTGATCTGTTGAAGCTGACAATTCTTTTTCGTTGAATTCCTCATTTCCGATTTCCTCGAGTTCAAAAGAATCCTGCACAACAATGTTAGCGACTCTTAAGCGGGCAGGGACTGCCGAGGCTGGCGTAACATCTGCGACTGTCTCCTCTGTTTCAACGGCTAGATCTTGATTATCATAATCACTAACACTCGACTCGCATTGAAAACTCTCTATGCTGTCATTACTTGAATTAACCACCTCGCTTGAAGATTTCACTGAGTAAGCCAACACAGCACTTTCAGGAAGAAAAACACTGGTGTCTTCTTCAACGTCTACATTTACAAAGACCCCTGACTCATTGGCAACTATCTCAACGTCTGTCGTTAGGTTTGTCTCGTTGGAATCAAAGCCTGTTTGCTCGCTTCCTATAACTGGAACACTCAGAAACAATTCTGATTCTACATTCCCAGCTTGTTCTAGAGATTCCTCGCGTACAATTATTGTTCCTTCTTCGTTTGAAAGTTTTCTAGATATCTTTGTTCTTACGGTGCCACTTCCAACAGACGAAACTTCCAGTTCTTCCGTGACCGGTTCTAGAAACATTCCTTTGGTCACGTGCTGTGGCTTGTTCAGCCTTAGGTGCCTCATCAGGTCAAACGAGTCCTCGGGGACTTCTTCCGGTTCGGAAATGAGGGGTATAGAACCAATGCCCCCACTAAACACCGGGCTTATTGGCTCCGCGTGAGACGCGATGAACCTGAGAGGGATCCTACTGGAGCCTGGGTCCGACCATACCGGAGAGTCTTGAGACTGGGAAAACAAGAGAAACAGGAAAGGGGTCAGTAGTTATTAGAATCTGATTTCGTCTTACAGTATCATTAGAGAAGAAGCTTTAGGCTATGAGAATATACAAAGTGAACACTTGAGGGAATTTTTTTTTGGCATGTAACTAAGTTCTCCCAACTAGACCTATAAGAGATGTTTAACAAATAAAGAAGCCTCGACTGTGCTCTGTTCTGTTGTAAAGCACGCAGGAAGCGGTAGAGCACGAAAGAAGTGTAGGGGAAAACACGAGACGAAGTCGAGTGTTTTTCCCCACTTCTTGAGTGCTCGACCGCTTCCTAAGTGCTTTACAACAGAACAGAGCACACTCGAGGCTTCTGTATTTGTTTTATGATAAAGAATCTAATAATTTCCCCACGCATTTGGCTGAATTTTCAAACCAAACTTTATTAACCAAACGAACAAAAGTGGCGTCACCCGTGCACTGTTCTCTGATAAAGCACGCTAAAATAAGCCAATCACAATCCTTGTTAGAATTGTTCAAATAATTTGATTGGCTAACGAAGCGACAGCTGTCAACCACTAACTGGACTTCGGCTAAGCTTTTAGTTTCGAGTAGTTTGAGCGGCTTTTGAGAGAAGAACGATGCCTTCAAAGTTCGCTTTGAAGTTAATTTTTAAATACGGATCTAAAGGCAGGTGAAGGTTTATAGTCGAGAGGAATCCGGCCGTATCGTGGCCCATGGAAACGTCCACTTTTCCAGTGGAAATTACGAAACGCGGAGCTCAAAGCTTGTGGATGAAAATGCGAAATGCCGAGTTGAATTTGAAAGGAGTTACAGTTATTTACGGCTTGTAGCCGCATGCAGCAAGATTGCCCGAACTAGCGTAAAAGTTAGAAAGACGAAACGGCTCCCACTGGTTCTACTCCGAGCACAGAAGAGAATATCAGAGCAAGCTTTGCACTGAACATTCGTCGGTTCACTTCGCTGAGATGACCGGAGAACGAGCGTTACTACACTGCATGTAAGTGTTGTTTGAGCAATTGAGCATTTTTACAAAAATAAAGCTTCTCATCATAAACAGAGACACTTCAATTGTTGTTTTCTATCATTGTTTTACTTCTTAAGTATAATTTCTGCCTTCGTAACAAATATAATGTCTTTTATCGAAGCACTGTTTAGGTTGAGAATTTGTTTATTTCGTTACGTGTTTTGTCGGCGGGAATCTAGCAAAACTTGTTATTTTAGTACAGTTTTAACAATGGTCTCTGTGAGCCATATTTACTACAGACAAATAGCTCGTTTCCATTGCGTTTGTCTGAATCACAGGGGATGTTTAATTTGGCGCAAATTTGTCAAAATTCCGACGCAAAAATTTGAAAGCCAACTTACCGTCATCAACCCGTGCTCTGTTCTCTGATAAAGCACGCACTTTCAGCCAATCAGAGCGCGCGTTATATGGAAACTTTATTATAAATGGAGATAAGTATTGAGAATTGATGTGTTGACATCGGGACTATAAGAAATTCTAGAAGAGTAAGGGAAATTTAAACTTTGCTAACAAATGTTCCCTTTACACTGTTTCCACAGGCAACACTTTTCAAAATTCCCTGACTTTTCCCTGACAAAATAAAATCAGTTTCCCTAACAATATAGATACAAAATGTCAGATCTATCTAGTAACGGCTTCTGGCCTCAACTTACAGCCGTCGTTTCCTGCACCCATCCACTAAGACTGATCAGTTTTCAACAAATTTTCCTTCTTCACTAAGGGAAAAAATCGTTGAGATCGCAGTGACCCCAATGATTCTTCCAACCTTCACTGGTATTTAATCAGCCGAGTTAAATCATTTCAATTTTCCCTGACTTTTCTTCAAAATATCAATTTTCCTTGACTCAAAATAAATTTCCTGACTTTTCTCTGACCTTGACGAATTTTTCTCCCTCACCGTGGCAACTCTGTTTTACCGTAATTCAGTTTCAAAAAAGAAAACTGAACATGCGCAGATTATTTATTTCGCAACAGAAAGAAAAGACTAGAAAATAACCATTCCCACATCACGTTAATTCTAAAGTCAATGGTGCTACGCTTTCACGCAACAAATTTAACCTAAAGTTGATCGTGCGTCAATCTTTCCCGCTCATTTAAAGTCATTTGAGTCACGTTTTCAAGCTAAATTAAACAGCTGCCCAGTTACAAGTCACCTCGAAGCTGATTTCAATATTGACAAAAGGCACCCCTTTATCTCTCTATTTAAGTTCGCTAATGGTTATTTGGCGAGTTCTTACAAAAACTCAGATCGCAATAAAATGTCGTTCGGCGGTTTCGCTTAACGGATCAATTCGGGTATTTTCTATTATGTTATTCATAACCTCAACGAAACGTACTTTCCAACAGTATGTCCCTCGATAAATAGCGTGTTTATTTACCTTGGCAGGTGTTTCGCAAGAGAATATTTCCTCCGTGCCATAAAATAAGTATTAAACGGAGAAATAACTACACACGTCAGATTTAAAAGCCTTGAAAAACGACCAAGTTGGAGACGATGGAAATGTCAATATATATTTTTGTAAAAAAAAAAACCCTTTAATTAAGACGGTAACTTCTCTTTACATGTTTGCTACAAAATTAACCAAACAGGTTGCGTGAATAAATGAGTTGATTAGTAGATAAAAATATTGACTTAAACCGGACTCTAATTTTACAAAATGTCTTGAGGAGAGCGAGGAAAATCATGACACTAATTTTGGGAAAACCCATTTCGCCAGTACCTCACCATTTTTTGCGTTGTAGCTTTAAACGGTATGATTTAATTTCGTTTAACCTACCAGTTTGATAATTCTGAAGGCGGCGAAGTGAAGATACCCTTTATAACTCGGTCTTGCCGTAAAGAAGCTCAGTTCTGTATCAAAGATTGGCAACCAACAAGGCAACAAGAAAGGAAAACAACTTTCAACGTTCAACACGCTCGCTGGCGTTTGTAGAACAAGTATTAAGACACGACACGAAGGAAAAGGTAAAAAAAGAAAAGAGAGCACTGTCACATTTGAATAAGATCCATCATTGTCGTAATTATACCTTCATTTATCACCAAAGCAACAACTGATGTGCAAGCCGTTTGACACATTCACGCTGACGAAAATTTACATTTGAATTAATTTTGATGTTTCAAAAATAGCAAATATGAAGGAAATTTCAATGAAAATTGCACTTAACGAAACAGATGACATGCTGCCTTGTACAGAAACAAATTTAAACCAGCCACTGTCAAAGGCATTTAGAAATATAATTTGTTTCGAAAACATGAGCCGGAGACCCAGTGACCAAATGGTTCAATTCTCAACTCTGAATTGACCGGTCTGGGTTCATGCCCTGGCTCGGGACACTGTGTTGCGTTCTTGCGCAACACCTTTTTAATACTCTCACAGTGGCTCAGGCTGCCCCAAAGTCGAATAGCAAACGGGACCCAGCGGCAAATTGCTTGTTCGACTAGAGAAAACTTTAGGCCGGTGGGTAAATCGGCGATGGACAAGCTTCCCCTCGAGGGGGAAATTCTAATTATTTCTACCGATTTTAGGCTGAACATATTCTTGTGAATATTCCTGGATTAGACAAAGGAAAACGTCAGATTATCTGTCATATCATGACTTTGAAGGCGTTGAAGACTTGAAATAATTCTGAAGTCTGACTAGATCTGTCTAAAGGCAATAAAGCCTACTATGACATAACTAACTTAATACTTAGCTCTTATTAACCGAGCAGGAGGTCTGTATGGGAGAATCTTGACCGAGGTCGTGAGTACAGACCGAACGCACTGAGGTCTGCACACACGACCGAGGTCAAGATTCTCCCATACAGACCGGCTTAGCTCGGTTAATAAGATGTTTATTATATGGCAAAGAAGAAAACTTTAATGCGTTTAATGTAACTGGTTTGTACTAGCTGACATTTTGCTTGCGAACGGCGATGAACTTAACTTACACCTGCCAAAATTTGCTCGTCCTCTCTATTTTTTTTGTCATCAGGCTTTTTGGCACTTTCATAAATGATTGAGAAGAAAATAAAAGAAAATGGTGAACATTTTTGTATTTTAGTTTGCTACTTTTTCAAAATGAAACCGGTCTGGATTCCGGTCTAGATGGGAAAATCTAGACCGCGGTCAATATCGATTTCAACCAATCAAATTCGTGAATTCTGTAGTTCCCAGTCCTTGTGAGACACAGCCATATGATAAAGTTTAGTAAAACATATAACTGTTTTGTATTTACAAACTTTCAACACACAAAATTATATTCGTTTCAAAATTCCAGAATTCGCAAATTTCAGCCTCGATATCAGTATACAATATATTTTTATATATACAAAGAGTGTATGATTGTACCTTAGAACATAATAAATGCGTCCCGCTTTCCAGAAAACTCTGAAAAATGCCTTGATCTATCGAAAGGATAATGATTACTGATTAAGGAATCAACCTTCCCGTAAGCTCGCCAATTTCAACCGACTTCTCATTTGTTGCATGGCAGCTATTTCATCCTTAAAAATATGGTTAAACAAGATCGAATTAAAAACAAAAGCCCTTGTAAAACAAAATTACAAATGTCGCCTACAGTTCACCCATCAAAATACCATTTTACCATTCTAAAACTAATGTGATTTGTTTGGTCATACAACAAGTCAATCACGAAGTGTCTTGCAGAGTAGGGCACTCCATTTATATTTTGCACTTGTTTCGTATCGAAATTTAAAAAGAAAAAACAAAACACTTCCGTGATTTAAATGGTAAGAATACGTGATACACGGAACCGAATAAATTTTAAAAAGGCAGACTAAACGAGTTTCAAAACAGGCACCCATTCTTACGCGAAAACCTACGATTTAAGCAAGATTCTTCGAACTGCAATAACAAAGCAATTCATGGCTTTTTCAGCGAATATCTCCGCACAAGTCCGCAAAGAAGGTCATTATTTCTGGAGCGTCGCGCTGGTTTAAGCGGAACACTGCTACACCAGATTTCAGCTACTAAGGGCAATTTTTGCTATGATTGTAAACTATAAAAGCTAAATGTCTCTCTCTTACCGACGATCCATACAGATCGTCCTGTTCCAAGCTGCGCCGAAATGTCTCCACATCAATACCCTGCGCTTGTGAGGGTGACTCAAGAAATCTGTCTGGAATACGCATGCGCATGTCTGATTCAGCAAATCCGAGATCCGCGAGAAATTCCTCTGGATCCACGGTCATTGCGTTCAGCAGTGAACTCACATCATGGGAGGTCCTACATGGGAAGGTAAAAAATCAAAATGAGCGTTAACTTTGAGCGATTCTGACTAAAATTCTTAAGGCTGGTTTCCACTTGCGACGAAGTCGGGGTCGAGATCGTAGTTAGAGTCGTAAGAGCGTTTATGACCTAGTGAAAATCGAAAATCGGAGTCGTGAGCGGAGTCATAAGGTCGACGGAATCGGAGTCGGAAGAATCAGAACATTTCCATTTCTTCCGATTCCGTTTGCGACTTACTCGCTTATGATTCAGTGAAAACTAGATTGTCGAAGTTGGAAGCAGAAGCGGAAAAAACAACCAATCACAAGGCCTGGAATCGAGTATTGTGATTGGTTTATTTTTCCGCCTCTGTTTCCGACTCCGACAATGTAGTTTTCAATAGATCGTAAGCGACGGAGGATAAGCGGATGCGATGTTCTACTTCTGACTCCGTCGGTTTGCTTTTCACTAGACCGTATCGCTCTACGCTTCTGATTACGACTCCGACTATGACTTCGTCGCTGGTGAAAACAAGCCTTTATAGAACCACACCACAGCTCAAGATTCCTTACTAAAAAGTTAAATTCTCACCACTGATCGTAATACATTCGCTTAAATGTTAGTTTGGAGAATTTTGAAGTAGATCAAGGCAACAGCCGCAAGTTGATGAATTTATTTTTTCTCTTCACACGTCTGCTTGAGAGTATATTGGTAATATAAAGCGAAAATAGATTTTGATCAGCCTTAGGAGCAATGACCATACACCTTTGAGAAAACAATTCGCAAAAGCAAACAGCTTAAATTCCCTCCAAATTGTTACATTAAAAATTAAAGTCATAATCTTGTTCAAAAAACAATGCCGCGAGCTGATGCTTAAACTTGTAAGAGTAAACACATCTGAATACTCAGCAAACGGGTGAAGTATTAAAATCGTCAGTCTTGACTGCAATCTTTCACTTGTACTCAAAAAACAAGAAAAATCGTTCAATCGCAAGCGAGCTACAATCTTGCAACACGTGACTTAAAAAAAAAGTTCAACTGTTGTTGTTTATAGTGTTCAATGCGCTTAGCTACACCTAGCTAGTTCACAGGCATGCCACTTGAAAGGAAACTGAAACTTAAAAACTTAATTAAACTTAATAAGCGCTACATCTCACACTTTCGAACTGGGTTTCCTGAAATGTCATAGAGATGGCGTAAGTAACCGCTCTGCCTCCCGCTAGTCCAGCACACAAACCTTGCAAGAACACGACGCTGCGGTAAACCAGCTTAGTTCTATTACAGAAATTTCCGCGTTGACGAGGATGCCAGGAGAACAAACAACAATACACATTATGTCATCACAGGGACCAGTGGAAACATTATCATAACGAGTTACAATAAAACCACCCGCCATCTGCTAACAAGGTTAACCAGATCTCGTAATGCATTGTCAGTACATGTATTTCACGACTATTGATTTAAAAAATATTGCAACTCCGACATAATAAACAAATCTTAGGAGACTGGCCAATTCCTTTTCCGTAGCGCATAACAAAAGTGATGCAATGAATTCCAGTATACAACGAAAACGCTTGGACCCTGACCGAACGGTTTACTTATAATAAATGAATTAACTTGCTAAAAACGAACTTCTGCTACAAAATAAAGCTAAATAACGTGGAGGCGCACTGGTCTAATGGTTCGCGCACTGGACAGCGGATAGAGCCGTCTGGGTTCGAGCCTTGTGCGGGCTCATTGTGTTCTTGAGCAAGGCACTTTTCTCTCACAGTGCCTCCCTCCACGCAGATGTATAAATGGGTACCGGCGAATTTAATGCTGGGAGTAACCCTGCGATGAACTAGCATCCCATCCAGGGAGGGAGTAGAAATATTCCTAGTCGCTTCATGCTACAGAAAGCCCCGCAATAGGCCCCGGCTGTATGGGTTACTTGACCCGACACAGACATTTCCTGACTGCAAACTAACGAGGCTGTAAGTACTAAATTGTCGTAAATGGAGTACGCCGACACTGACTTTTTTCACAGAAAAAAGAGCAAACAATAACTCAGAAATAGCAAAATTGTCTTTCTGCAAACGCAAAATTCAAAAAGTTTCAATAACAGGTCTGATTTAAGTCTTGCCCCAACTAGTTTGGCTTCAAAAAGGAGGGCTAGGCGTCATGTAGCATACAATGAAAAGGCGCACGATAAACTTTAAGACGGAATAAACTACAAGCAGAGGGTAAAGCGCAGATGAAAAGAGCTCAGTCAGTAAACGCGCAATTTTTCATTTATAAGCTGTAACTTAACTTGAACGACAGCACATTTTTAAATACAGATCAATGGGTAGCAAGGAAGGTCGACTAAACTGAATGGCATCCATTGCCAGTAAGAAGTGTCCTCTTATTGAAAGTTCCCCCTTGTAGGACTGTCTCCCAGTGGGAGGAGTATCAGTTTAGAGTTTGAGAGTTTCAAAAAAGATTTATGCCACGGAGGTATTCCCACCATTACAGGGGTGTTCTTAGAAATGTTGAAAGGGGAGCCCTAAGAGCTACCAGAAAGTTTCACAGGAGCCCGCAAGAGGCACCAAAAAGGTTTCATAAGGGCCTCCAAAAGGTACCAGCAATTTTCAAGAGACCCTAAAAGGCACCAAGCATTTTCACAGGAGCCCCTAAAAGGCACCAGAAATTTTCAAGAGACCCCAAAAAGGCACCAGAATCTAGCTTTTTGGGAGTGGCTCGATTGACAATCAGTTTTCAATCAAACAAGTGGCTATCATATATATTTTTTGACCTGACACCTTAAAGGGTAACTAGGATTAGTTTAAAAAGTAGTCAGACACTTTTAATACCCTATGCAGTAGGAAACCACAAACATTTTTGTCTAAAAATATATGTGAAGCATCCCTGTTATTTCTTTTACCAAGGTATGCAACATACAAAGATAGCCTGGAGCTAGTGCATTTGGTAGTCAGGCTATCTGAGTTTTGGTTTTCGGAGGTTTCTTGGAAAATTTGTGAGAGAATTCAAATTGCAGACTAAGTAGACAATGAAATTGTTTGAGGCTAGTGAGAAATTGACTGAATGCCAACGCATCAATATAATGCATCAAATATTTTCACTTGCAAAATTGTGTGTGTTTTGAAAAATATTTGAGCATAATTAATAAACACAAGAGATTCCATTTGGAGCAAAAATGTGGTCAGGTAAATATTGTCCTCCGACATTATCTGTCCCTTAAAGCTCACTGTTTTCCCCAAGCTATGCTTTTGGAAAACTGCTCCCTAATACGGCAGTCCTTTCTCCAGAATTTAAGTGCCAACTGATTAATCCTGGACCCAGATCACTATCCTCACTTTGACCAAAAAAATCTGGCCACAGGATTAGTTGATGGTAAAACAGCTTATAATAAATTACCTGCTGAAGTCTGATAAATCGGACACGCTGCTTTCGATGCTGTTAAGCCTCTCCACGCCATCCAGTTTTCTAAGGAGTCTGTGACTTTCTGGGTATCCTGTGCTCTCACTAGACGATTCATAATTAAACCTTTTAATCAAAAAAAATAAATAAACAAACAAACAAATAAACAAACAGGTCAACAAAAGTTTCAAAAGCCAGTGAAAGTTATTACAGAACGTTTGAAGCATAGGTGTTCACTGGAATTTCAAGAGGGGAATTGGTTTGCATTGATCTTGTACACTTCAGATAATAATCATTTACCTTAACTCCTTTAAATAGTTTGCTGATACCTGAGCTAAGAGTGGCAGAATTAGACCAGAGGTTATATAATTGACACAGCCCAATCAGCAAGGCCATGCTACTCACCCAGTAGATAGACTTGAACTTCCAGGGGAGGTCACTGTCGTTCCAACTGACCCAGATGAGGAAAATACCCGAGCATCAGCACCAAGAGACAAATCATCATCTAAATCAACAAGAAGCACTCCTACAAAATACAGAATACGTAACTATCAATAACATGCAGTGAAACACACAGTTAGTGCAGTGGAACACTATTATTAATCTGTATCTCTTAATTGCAAAGTCTTGCATTTGCCATTCACCACCCCTTCTCTTAGGAGAGACAACTTTAAAGAGGAAATTAGATATTTGAGTTATTGTATGTACAATGCGTAGTTCCAGAAAATAACCATACCTCCCCCACGGAAGGGAATTTTTCTAAGGGAACCCCCCCCCCCCCCTTCCCCCACAATCCCTCTGGAAATTGTAATCCAATTAAGCTTCAATACATACATTTCTTTCAAAATGTTTTGGTCTGACAGAATGCCCACCCCCAGGAAATTCCAAACCCCTCTGTGGGGGGAGTATGGACATTTTCTGTAGCTGCACAATTAACAGATGTTTCATTTAAAAAAACCTGACTAACTCACCATTTTCAGGGGCCTGGTGTATTTGTTTGTCTGTTGGGTTTGGCAAAACCTCAGTTGTAAAAACCTCATCAGTTCTGTTAATATGTGAACTTCTATTTAAGTCCATCAGTACACAATTTTGCACTCTTCATCAGCTAGCTAGCACCACCATCAGCTGCTTGCTGAGTAATTTTCATTTTCTGAAGAAAAGAAAAGAATTAAATGAGCCCTCACCTCATCAGTCCAACATGAAGCAGGCTGTCAAGAAATACAATATCACAAATGAAGTCATGTGAATTCTCTCCGAATACAAACCTCCGACTCACTAAAGACAATGACGATTTTATTCACACACAAAAAAATATAAGCTTAACAAATAATTATACAAAAATATATAATTTATGAACAATTCATCAAATTAATAATTTAATATATTCATCAAGTATAAAAACGGTGATCATAACCACAATGTTGTTTGGATATACAATCTTAAAAATATTAACATATATTTTTACTATTGAATTTCTCCATTTTCTCCATAGGTTTTAGTTTTGACTGAGAATATATATCAAACAATCAAGACTGTGTTTCATCACATTTACAAACATCACAAAAGAAAGTTCATCAAATATAATCTAGGCTGCATATCATATTTTTGGTTCTGACTTCTTAGTGTTTGGAAATGTGGTAAAACACAGTCCCTGCATGGGCTAACTGCATTCTGACAGAAAACTCTAAAAACTCCCAGATTTAGCATCAGTGGTCAGTAAATTATCCAGTTTTTTTAGCAAAAAAATATGAGTGTTTAAACTCACAAATGACTTTGAAATATTCCTGTTCATGAAACAGCAACTGAAAACAGGTTGAAATCAAATGGTGATTCTTTATAGAACATGAAATATGTATAGATCATTGATAACAAAGATAACTGAGTGAATGTTTATGCAGTAGAAAGATGTGTAAAATAAACATCTGTGCCTTTCTTGACTTGAATAATATCATGCCATATAACAGAATTCCGGGAGATGCCGATAATGTACCCTCTCAACCCCTGAAAACAAACACGCTGCCAATTTATGACTCACAAAAATACATTATTTAAAACTCCAAAATTTTACCGCCAAAAACTTATGACAAAAATCAGACTAAATAAAGGTGAATAGTGTGCTTTAAGTGCTTCCCTTCATATCCGGGAGATTTGGTGACCTGTACGCCAGACAGAGAGATTCAGTCTGTATCCAGAGACTCTTGAATAATCCAAGAGAGTTAGTACCGGATGCCATAAAGACAGCCACAAAACTATGTGAGGCAGTCTTTCATACTTGTGTTTGCATTGGTAAAACTGATCTGAGAATGAGAGAACTTGAGGAAGCTCTACTGCAGTAAAATTTGTGGGAGATTTGGTGACCTGCACGGCAGACCGAGAGATTCAGTCTGTATTTGGAGACTCTTGAATAATCCAAGAGAGTTAGTACAGATGCTATATTAAAAAGACAGCCACAAACCTATGTGAAACAGCCTCCCATACTTATATTTGCATAATGGTACCACTGATCTGAGAATGGGAGAACTTGAGGAAGCTTTACAGCAGTAAAAGTTGCTATATAATTATAGAGCAATTTCCTGTTCCAAATTAAAACACCATATTCTTATGATTTAAATCTTCAATAGATTGAACCACTCCCTTACAGAGATCCAGATGAGAAATTTCTACATTCTGTTTCACTGCTAAATGAAACATGCAGCTCACCCTCCCCTCCCCTAGACGTTTTTTGGCCAGTACCATCTCTAAAATAATTTTTTTAAATTTCCAACCCTCTCTTTTTGTATGCTTTAGAAATAAAAAGAAAAATTGTGCATTCAGTCGAAGCTATAGATCATGGAACCTTTAAAGTCTGTCACATGACTACAAAACATAATTATCGTGCATAAGCCAATACATAAATGTAGAAAGAAAAACAAACCAAAGTTGGAATGATCGTTGATATTGAGCAGTCTATTTACTAATAGCTTATTTCATGTACCTTATATTTGCTTTTATCGCTTACATCGGGAAAATTTCAAATATAGCTTCGATTTTTTTCCTTTCGAGCAGTCAAACAGCAGACCCCATCTTGTGATGACTTGTAATTTGTCAGGTCTTTCAACACGAACCATTTATGCAAATTGATAGATAAGTACAAATTTGACTGTCGCTATAGTCACTTAAATTCGGTTGCATATTACCATAATTAGCTAACACTTTTATTTTTACGATTTCAGAGCGATCTTTCGCTCCGTTCGATTCGCTTGACATTCGTCATAATTTAGGCTCATTTAAGAATTTTTATCACTGACCTTTTCAACGAGAGAAGTCATAACATGTGAACAATTTGTGAATTACGCTTACATCTTTGAATATGTCCTAATCAGAAACATTAATTTAAAGTTAAACAGCTAGCTTGCTAAAAGCATATTCATAAGCAGCTTATTAAGAAAGCACGAAAGCAACGCGACAAGAACTGAATAGAAAATTTGTAACCACAAAAATTAGTTTCGTTTATCTGATGACAAAAGTGTTAATCGTCTTGAACCAACGATTTCAAAGTCGAAGCGAAAACTCCGACATAATAAAAACCCAGTTTACTCGCTTTCCAAAAGCCTGCTCGAG
The DNA here is from genome assembly GCF_964199315.1 of Orbicella franksi. Lineage (NCBI taxonomy): Eukaryota > Metazoa > Cnidaria > Anthozoa > Scleractinia > Merulinidae > Orbicella > Orbicella franksi. The sequence continues at coordinate 20,426,108 of NC_138159.1, forward strand.
TATTCAAATGAATAAACGTGTTATACGATTTTAACAGTGTACTACTCTGTGGACGACAATACTCACCAAAGCTAAAACAACACACATTCCGAATACCAAAATCTCCGCGCGCAAATGAAAACACCATATCTACATCAAGTTTGCTTCCGTCCATCCGCTGACGAAACGAAACATCGCCAGATGGCGGTGGCTTTTAAAAGAATTCGACTAACTTCTTTTCTTGAGCTGGAATATGCACCTATGGTCTGATAAAATGCTGAGTTATTTACTGACTTTTGTGTATATTTACAAATACCAAAAGTGGCTCCTCATGTCGGTTCCACATGACCCGTGGTTGGAGGCCTGGCAATAGATAAACACAGGGCACCCATGCTGAAGTGCGCCCACGCAAAAAATTTCCCGGTGTTGTAAATAACCGGAAAAACTCTCATAACGCCAGGACAAAAGCTTTTGTAAACTTTTTTTTTCCTCTCCTTATTACTATTTTTTATTATTATTTTAAAGAAAGTATACAATTTTTACTGAGTGGGTCGACTGGTCGACGTTTAAAACACGGCCTTAGTTTTCACTTCCAGGTTAAAGACTCCTAATGCGGCAGTTATCGACAGCCGCTCACAAAACCATCACAAATAACCGTCACGAGGATATAATGGGCTCCTGTGATGCATTAGAAAGACTTGGTCGCGAAATGATAATAAAATCATGAAGAAAGCGGGCGACAAACTATATTTTAACTCTCAGCAACAATAATGAGTGGACACCAAGAGAAAATGAGGGGACACTGGCTAAACATAATGCTAGGCTTAAAAAGAACCGAACAACGCGCTATCTGTGGGCACATGTACATATATAGCCATTTCCAGGCGGTTCAGTTAGTTGCCAAGCAGCGCAAAAAAGGGGGCAGTGCGAGTTTGAATCCACGTTCACGCTTTGTAAATAACACCCACTCGGTCTGCCACCTGCCAGTTAACATTTCTGAGGCATTTTAAACCATGTTGTGTTTATTTTTGATATACTGTTTTGGGTTTTTGGGTGGCATTGATTGAAAGCAAGCTCTAGGCAAGGTCTTTTTTCTCCGGGACGAAAATTGCGCACTGAATCATTTTTTTTTTTCTTTTATGAGAGATGCATGGTCAGCTGTTCTTACCGGGAGAACCTGGAGCAAGCTGGAACCCGCTTACTGTCGATCTTCTTTCTCCTTATTCAGCAAGTTTGAAAGACTTCTCTGATAACGAAACAGCACGGTGTTAAACTTTCAAGTCAAGAATTCGATTACTTCAGAAAATTAGGTTAAAAAACACCGTCGCAGTACCATTTAAATTCACCATACAACAAATTGTAGGATTTTTCCATTACATTTTATTTGCAGCGTTTTATCACTCGGCTTAGGGTTCCTCACAGAACAATGTTATTTACTTACACACGGAAAAATGAATTGAACCAGAGAACACACACAGGGTAATATAAAGGCATAAAACAGCTTAAAACTCGGCGATACATCCAGGCATTATTACAACATGGCCTGACCTGTTGTAAAACTACCTTCCATACTCCTATATTATTTAATTAAACTAATGTTGTTTGACAGCCTTGTTTTTAGATCTTTTTGGTCTTAAGGCTTCTGCTTCAACAGAAGTGTCATCGAGATCAAACAACTCCGCGAGCCGGCCTGTCTCATACGTGTCGTCTTCAAGAAAAGAACGCCGTTGGTCTGCAATAACAAATTGTTATTATTACTATTATTATTATTATTATTATTATTATTATTATTATTATTATTACTGGAAAAGCGTGCACAATGTACTGCAAAAACCTTTTAAAAATACATGTCAGCATAGTACGGGTTAAATTCGTGCACAAGGTGTGTAGAAATTTGATGAAACGCAATCTGATATATCTTCGTAGTTGAAACAAAAGCTAAGGGAGAAGATTAAGAAATTATTTGGGTAGGTTAACGTTATAAGTTCTTTGTATTCGTTGTACTGTGTTAATAATGGGCATATATATATTTTTAGATGCGTCGCTTTTAATCCGTGTTAATTTTCATTTAGCATCTTTGTATCTTTTCGGTTGATTATCACCGCTGCTTTTCATTTTTTTTTTCTTTTTTCCCTTTTCTTTTTAACGTAAGTAGACAATTATTTTGAGGTTTCCCTCATTTTGAACGCCACATTCGAGGGAAAACTGGTTGCTTTGAATATTTTCGTATTTTCTTGCATACTTTACTTGAATTATGTATAAAACTAGTTCTTTCTACGCAGCTGATAGGTTTTCCCTCAATTCTCCACTGAAAAGACGACCGTATCATCTGTAATAATTAGGGAGTTTAAGCAAATCGCTACGGCTGGCGCTGATACGGCTGCCGGAAGTAAATTTCCCCCAAAATGAGACACTGCACATGTAAGGCGGTTGCATCCAACCGTAGCGTGAAATCTATGGGGCGCCGTTTGTAAATTTATTATTTAGACCGAATTTATGCCATTTTCCCCTTATTTATAAATAATTGGAAACGCCACAAAATTTGTTTATAAATAAGACACAAGAACTTGTCCGTTGATATGTAAATACTTATTTTAGGTACGTTCTGATTTATAAATAATCTTTTACCATAGAGTTATTATATATAAATAATAAACTAAACAACTTCAATTATTTATATATCAGGTCATCTCTAAAATAGTTATTTACATATCATAAAGTTTGTAAATGCCATTATTTATAAATAAATTACTTCGCCGGGAGTGTAAATTCATTATTTAGAAATAATAAATTTCACCTCGCCGAGTGTAAATTTATTATTTATAAATAATGAACTTCACTGAGTGTGTAAATTCATTATTTAGAAATAATGAATTTCTCCTCGCCAAGTGTTAATTTATTATTTATAAATAATGAACTTCATTGAGTGTGTAAATTCATTATTTAGAAATAATGAAGTTTCATTTCGCCGACTGTAAATTTATTATTTAGAAATAATGAATTTAACCATGTGTGTAAATTCATTATTTAGAAATTAATTATTTAGAAATAATGAAGTTTCATCTCGCCGAGTGTAAATTTGTTACTTAGAAATATTGAACTTCACTGAGTATGTAAATTCATTATTTAGAAATAATGAAAGTATGAATGGCTGACCCAGCGTCTCTTGCCCGATCGATTTCGGAGGCTGTTTCTCGCGCTATAAGTGAGACAGTTAATGCTACCCTTGCTCAAGTAGGTAACGGCGGCGGTATGTAGCCTGAAATTCAGCACTGGCGGATCTGGGGGAGGGGCCCAGGGAACCCGTTCTTCCCCCCCCCCCCCCCTCAACCCCCCGCCTCAACTCTCTATTATGGAGTTCTTATTCACTCAGCAATTCGGCAGCTCACACTGCAACAGGAACAACTACTCAAAGGCCGAGGTAACAGGTAAATTTTAAGAAAAGAAACTGCTGCATGAAGAAAATAAAAATCGCTTGGCGTGTTAAGTGAAAGGTCTGATTCCTATTGAAATTCAATAATGGTTTAAACGTAAATGAATTTAGCTTTCCACGTGTACGATCTTTAGACTTGCCTGGAATAGACATGCCCAGCCGTGACTTCATCAAGCCAAACAAAGTGTGTCACACAGCTATCCGTCCAAAGGTCACAAAGGTCACAAAGAATTTAACCTGCGAGCGGGCTCACGTTTGAATCAAACACGCGAGTGACGAAGAGGAATAGCGATCGGCGGGAAAGAGGCGCCAAGAAAGTGACTTTCTCCTCTCGCGGCTTCGCCCGTGCATTTCTCGCTCTCAGCTACGCCGAGCGCGTTTGTGCTCCAACGTGAGCCTGTTCACAGGCTACAAAGAATTATCTAAACATCTAAAGACATTATTCGATTTCCCGATTTTAAAAGTTCTGCATTTTCTTCATGCAGCAATTTCTTGGCTTAAAATTTACCTGTTACCTCGGCCTTTGAGTAGTTGTTGTCGTTGTCGTTGTCGTTGTCGTTGTTCCTATTGCAGTGTGAGCTGCCGAATTGTTGAGTGAATAAGAACTACATAATAGATATTTGAAGCGTGATTCTGGCTTAAACTCAATTAACCAAAATAGGAGGGGGGGCCCTCCCCTAGATCCGCCACTGCTGAATTTCAGGCTGCATACGTACCTGAGCAAGGGCAGCATTAACTGTCTCACTTATAGCGCGAGAAAAAGCCTCCGAAATCGATCGGGCAAGAGACGCTGGGTCAGTCATTCATACTTTTATTATTTCTAAATA